>NC_053028.1:352184233-352243101 GCF_003073215.2 Triticum urartu
TGCCACCCGGGGCCATCATCATCACTGTCATCTTCACCAACAACTTCACCGCCTTCACCACCAACTCTTCCCCCCTCTATGCAGCGGTGTAACCTCTCTCTTACCCGCTGTAATATCTACTTAAATATGGTGCTCAACGCTATATATTATTTCCCTATGATGTATGGCTATCCTATGATGTTTGAGTAGATCCGTTTTGTCCTAATGGCTATTTGATGATCAAGATTGGTTTGAGTTGCATGTTTTATTATTGGTGCTGTCCTATGGTGCTCTCCGTGTCGCGCAAGCGTGAGGGATCCCCGCTGTAGGGTGTTGCAATATGTTTATGATTTGCTTATGGTGGGTGGCGTGAGTGAACAGAAGCACAGACCCGAGTAAGTAGGTTGTTTGCGTATGGGATAAAGAGGACTTGATGCTTTAATGCTCTGGTTGGGTTTTACCTTAATGATCTTTAGTAGTTGTGGATGCTTGCTAGAGTTCCAATCATAAGTGCCTATGATCCAAGTAGAGAAAGTATGTTAGCTTATGCCTCTCCCTCAAATAAAATTGTAATAATGATTACCGGTCTAGTTATCGATTGCATAGGGACAAATAACTTTCTCGTAACAACAAACTCTCTACTAAACCTAACATAGTTGTGTCTTTATCTAAACAGCCCCTACTTTTTATTTACTTGCTCTTTATTATCTTGCATACCTATCCAACAACACCTACAAAGTACTTCTAGTTTCATACTTGTTCTAGGTAAAGCGAACGTCAAGCGTGCGTAGAGTTGTATCGGTGGTCGATAGAACTTGAGGGAATATTTGTTCTGCCTTTAGCTCCTCGTTGGGTTCGACACTCTTACTTGTCGAAAACTATTGCCATCCCCTATATTTGTGGGTTATCAAGACCTTTTTCTGGCGCCGTTGCCGGGAGCAATAGCGTGGGGTGAATATTATCGTGTGTGCTTGTTTGCTTTATCACTAAGTAATTTTTATTTGCTGTTCTTAGTTGTTCTCTATCTTTAGTTATGGATATGGAACACGAAATACCAAAAAAATTAGGTGTACTTGCTACTCATGGAGATGAGGAACCTCCTAAAACCCTCGATGCTCAATATGTGAAAAATATTATGTACCACTTTGATAATCCTGAGAAAACCTCATTCAATCTGGTAATGGGAGTAACGTCGGATCAACGTGAATACTTTAGGGATTATTGCTCAACACAAAAAGGGAAACTATTATGGGATCAAATTTATATATTGAAGTGGTATGCTCAGCAAGTGTGCTTGAGTTATGATATTACTTGTTGCTCTAGGATGAAGGCTCCACACCTTCCCTTTTCATGTGAATTTAATGATAATGAAACCTTGGCTTCTCATGCTAGAGGTATATATGATTACTATGATGTGGAACAAATAGACAAATTTGTTGCTTTTAAGGGTGCTTATGAAATTGAATCTTTGTTTGAAAAGAATGAAGCTTATGATGATGATGTTTATAGGCCTGAAAATTTAGCTATCTTAAAATATTGCTATGATAATTATGAATATAATTCCTATATTAATGCACTTATTGAGAAAGTCTCCGTTGTCCAAGAAGAGACTAATATTTTGCAGGAATCTATGAAAGAAGAAGTTGATGAAATTGTGAGCTCATTGGATGAAAAAGATGATGAGGAGAGCGAAGAACAAAAGGAGGAAGAGCGGATTGATCACCCGTGCCCACCTTCTAATGAGAGTAACTCTTCAACTCATACATTGTTTAATTCCCCTTCGTGCTTACCGAAGGATGATTTCTATGATGACTGTTATGATCCCTTGGATTCTTTTGAAATATCCCTTTTTGATGATGCTTGTGGCCAAGATGCCAACATGAATTATGCTTATGGAGATGAACTTGCTATAGTTCCTTATGTTAAATATGAAATTGTTGCTATTGCACCCACGCATGATAGTCCTATTATCTTTTTGAATTCTCCAAACTACACTATATCGGAGAAGTTTGCCCTTATTAAGGATTATATTGATAGGCTGCCTTTTACTACTACACATGATGATTTTGATAGATATAATATGCATGTGCTTGCTGCTCCTAATTGCAATTATTATGAGAGAGGAACCATATCTGCACCTCTCTATGTTTCCAATACAATAAAATTGCAAGAAACTGTTTATACTATGCATTGGCCTTTACTATGTGTGCATGAATTGTTCTTTTATGACATGCCGATGCATAGGAAGAGAGTTAGACTTCGTTGTTACATGATATATGTTACTTTGTGCTCACTACTAAATTATAAATCATTGTTAATTAAAATTGGCTTTGATATACCTTGGGATCCGGGTGGATTCATTACTTGAGCACCATTTGCCTAGCTTAATGGCTTTAAACAAAGCGCTGGCAGGGAGGCAACCCGGAAGTTTTAGAGAGTCATTTATTTCTGTTGAGTGCTTTCATATAGTTTAAAAACAACAAAAATAAAGAAAGGAACTCAAAACTCTTTTGAAAAAGGAAAGTGAAAGTGAGAAAGACAAGCATTGTTGAAGTGGGGGGGCTCCTTGAACTTTGTTCATGCTCACTGAAATTTTGTGAATCTTGATTACAGAAACTTTTCAACAAAAATAATTGTCCCCTTGTAAAATTCCATTTTATTATGAAAATAATGTGCCAAGGTTTGCCTTTAGGATGTTTACATTTGCTTGATGGTTTGTACGGTGCAGGACAGAAACTTTGGCTGTAGTGCGCGATTTTACATTTTTAGCTGGAACGTCAAATGGTTATGATCTTTTTGCACTGTCTTCCTATACAAATTGTTTATTTTTCCTAATTTTTGTAGAATTTTTCAAGTATCATAAGTATGGTTAATGTTCAGATTATTACAGACTATTCTGTTTTAGACAGATTCTGTTTTTGATGCATAGTTTGCTTGTTTTGATGAAACTATCAATTTATATTAGTGGATTAAGCCATGAAAAAGTTATATTACAGTAGACACAATGCAAAAACAAAATATGAATTGGTTTGCAACAGTACTTAGAGTAGTGATTTGCTTTATTATACTAACGGATCTTACCGAGTTTTCTGTTGAAGTTTTGTGTGGATGAAGTGTTCGATGATTGAGAAGGTTTCGATGTGAGAAGAAGGAAGAGAGGCAAGAGCTCAAGATTGGGGATGCCTGAGGAACCCGAAGTAAATATTCAAGGAAACTCAAGCGTCTAAGCTTGGGGATGCTGGGAAGCCATCCCATCTTTCTTCAACAAGTATCGGTATGTTTTCGGATTCGTTTCGTTCATGCGATATGTGCAATCTTGGAGCGTCTTTTGCATTTAGTTTTCATTTTTCGTTTATGCACCATGCTGATATGAGATAGTCCTTGGTTGATTTATAGAATTCTCATTGCACTTCACTTATATCTTTTGAGTATTGCTTTATAGAATGCTTCATGTGCTTCGCTTATATCATTTGAAGTTTGGATTGCCTGTTTCTCTTTACATAGACAACCTCCATTTGTAGAATGCTCTTTTGCTTCACTTATATTTGTTAGAGCATGGGCATATCTTTTGTAGAAATAATTAAACTCTCTTGCTTCACTTATATCTATTTAGAGAGATGACAGGAACTGGTCATTCACATGGTTAGTCATAAAATCCTACATAAAACTTGTAGATCACTGAATATGATATGTTTGATTCCTTGCAATAGTTTTGCGATATAAATATGGTGATATTAGAGTCATGCTAGTGGGTAGTTGTGGATTAGTAGAAATACTTGTGTTGAGGTTCGTGATTCCCGTAGCATGCACGTATGGTGAACCGTTATGTAACGAAGTCGGAGCATGATTTATTTATTGATTGTCTTCCTTATGAGTGGCGGTCGGGGACGAGCGATGGTCTTTTCCTACCAATCTATCCCCCTAGGATCATGCACGTAGTACTTTGTTTCGATGACTAATAGATTTTTGCAATAAGTATGTGAGTTCTTTATGACTAATGTTGAGTCCATGGATTATACGCACTCTCACCCTTCCACCATTGCTAGCCTCTCTAGTACCGCACAACTTTCGCCGGTACCATAAACCCACCATATACCTTCCTCAAAACAGCCACCATACCTACCTATCATGACATTTCCATAGCCAGTCCGGGATATATTGCCATGCAACTTTCATCGTCATCATATACATGACTTGAGCATTCATTTTCATATTGCTTTGCATGATCGTAAGATAGCTAGCATGTTGTTTTCATGGCTTGTCCATTTTTTGATGTCATTGCTACGCTAGATCATTGCACATCCTGGTACACCGCCGGAGGCATTCATATAGAGTCATATCCTTGTTCTAGATCGAGTTGTAATATTGAGTTGTAAGTAAATAAAAGTGTGATGATCATCATTATTAGAACATTGTCCCATGTGAGGTTATCAAAATAAAAGTGGCCAAAGAAGCCCCACAAAAAGAGAGAGAGAGGCCAAAGAAGCCTACAAAAAAAGAGAGAAAAAGAGAGAAGGGGAAATGTTACTATCCTTTTACCACACTTGCGCTTCAGAGTAGCACCATGTTCTTCATATAGAGAGTATCTTGAGTTATCACTTTCATATACTAGTGGGAATTTTCATTATAGAACTTGGCTTGTATATTCCAACGATGGGCTTCTTCAAATGCCCTAGGTCTTCATGAGCAAACAAGTTGGATGCACACCCACTTAGTTTCAGTTAGAGCTTTCATATACTTATAGCTCTAGTGCATCCGTTGCATGGCAATCCCTACTCACTCACATTGATATCTATTGATGGGCATCTCCATAGCCCGTTGATATGCCTAGTTGATGTGAGACTATCTTCTCCTTTTTGTCTTCTCCACAACCACCATTCTATTCCACCAATAGTGCTATGTCCATGGCTCACGGTCATGTATTGCATGTAAGTTGAAAAGGTTTGAGAACATCAAAAGTATGAAACAATTGCTTGGCTTGTCATCGGGGTTGTGCATGATGTGAGTATTCTGTGTGGTGAAGATGGAGCATAGCCAGACTATATGATTTTGTAGGGATAACTTTCTTTGGCCTTGTTATTTTGAAAAGACATGATTGCTTTATTGGTAGGCTTGAAGTATTATTGTTTTTATGTCAAATGATAGACTATTGCTTTGAATCACTCGTATCTTAATATGCATGCCATGATTAAACATATGATCAAGATTATGCTAGGTAGCATTCCACATCAAAAATTATCTTTTTTATTATTTATCTACTCGAGGACGAGCAGGAATTAAGCTTGGGGATGTTGATACGTCTCCGTAGTATCTATAATTTTTGATTGTTCCATGCCAATATTATTCAACTTTCATATACTTTTGGCAACTTTTTATACTATTTTTGGGACTAACATATTTATCTAGTGCCCAGTGCCAGTTCCTGTTTGTTGCATGTTTTTTGTTTCGCAGAATATCCATATCAAACGGAGTCCAAACAGAATAAAAACTGACGGAGATTTTTTTTGGAATATATATGATTTTTGGGAAGAAGAATCCACGCGATACGATGCTTGAGGGGCCCACGAGGTAGGGGGCGCGCCCTGGGGAGGCAGGCGCGCCCCTGACCCTCGTGGCCACCCCGTAAGGCGGTTGATGCCCTTCTTTCGCCGAAAGAAAGCTAATTTCCGGATAGAGATCGTGTCAAAATTTCAGCCCAATCAAAGTTACGGATCTCCGGGAATATAAGAAACGGTGAAACGGAAGAATCTGAGAACGGAGAAACAGAGAGAGACAAAGAGACAGATCCAATCTCGGAGGGGCTCTCGCCCCTCCCACGCCATGGGAGCCAAGGACCAGAGGGGAAACCCTTCTCCCATCTAGGGAGGAGGTCAAGGAAGAAGAAGAAGAAGGGGGGCCCTCTCCCCCTTGCTTTCGGTGGCGCCGGAGCGCCGCCAAGGCAAGGATCATGACGACAATCTACAACGACAATCTTGCTACCATCATCACCAACTCTCTCCCCCTCAATCTAGCAGTGACGCAAGCCATGATAAC
The DNA here is from genome assembly GCF_003073215.2 of Triticum urartu. Lineage (NCBI taxonomy): Eukaryota > Viridiplantae > Streptophyta > Magnoliopsida > Poales > Poaceae > Triticum > Triticum urartu. Next base: position 352,190,246 of record NC_053028.1, read on the forward strand.
CATGGCAGGCGGGCTCCAGCGGGCGCAGAGGAGGCAGTTTCCTGTTTGGTGTTTGGTGCTAAGGAGGCAAGGACATGCACAGTAGGACGGATGTCATCTGGCAAAGGTTTCCATTTCGGTGCAACGAGAACAAGATCGCCAGCACGGTAGGACAGATGTCATCACCGAGCCCACCACAGCGACACGACCAGAAGCTTAGCAGGCGAAGACCACCTTTCGTCAGGATAAGATGTACTACTTGCCCATTTTCAAATTGCCACTTTGGGATCCCTTCCTGCCTATGTTTTGGGGGAAGAGGACCGAGGCCACTATAAATATAGGTTAGCCACCACCGAGGGGTCGACTCATTCCCTCACCCCTAAACTTCGTGACGTTGTTCATCGCTTGTACTAGTTCATCCTCAGCCCCTCGTGAGGCCAATCCACCAAAAAAGCAGGAGTAGGGTCTTACCCCGTGAGGTGGCCCGAACTTGGGTAAACTGTTGTGTTCATCTTCTTCCTTATTCATGTGAATCGAGCTAGGTTGCCAGGCCACGAGCAGGTAGGCTGGATAGGTTGAGTTCTTCGCACACGCCCCAGAGTTCGAACCTTTCATGGGTCTACGGAGCATTGAATCTGATATTTGGCGCGCTAGGTAGGGGTGTGTCAAAGCTCTGCCTCTTCATCAGTTGCACTCCACCCGCGCTGCGTGGTTCCCATGGCGGGCGCCGCCCCACCAGCCGGGCCGCTGGGCGCCTTCAGAGGTATCGTGGGCCACCGGGCCTTTACCCCCTAACACATCTCCAACGTATCTATAAATTTTGATTGTTCCATGCTATTATATAATCTGTTTTGGATGTTTGATGGGCTTTAATATGCTCTTTTATATTATTTTTGGGACTAACCTATTAACCGGAGGCACAGTGCCAGTTCTTGTTTTTTTTTCCTATTTTAGAGTTTCACGAAAAAGGAATACCAAATGGAATCCAAACAGAATGAAACCTTCGCCATGATCTTTCTTGGACCTAAAGCAAACCAGAAGACTTGGAGTTGAAGTCCAGAACTGATAGAGGCAAAGGTGTCCCATATTTCGATGAGATGGTGGCTATCGTTTTGGAGGAAGTCGACTTCGATGATCCGAGTACGAACGTGCAAGGACGTCGTGCCTTAGCAATCGCTAAACCAACTCCGAGAGGTTATTGACCATGCCGGAGCATAATCAACCTGACCACGAAGGTCTATTTCCTGCAGGCAAACGAAGAACAAGCAAGAAACTAAGATTGCAATTTGGATATTGCGAATATAAGAGGAAAGCTTTATTGATCAAAGGTGGGGTTCTGCGACGTCTTGGTCTGGTTGTTGGACACAAACGAAGTACGCGAAGTTGCAGCTATGGCGACCTTTTAATCTAAACAAAACCCAAAGTCTAAACGACGCCCTAAGGGCTGTATATATGGAGGAAGAGGGGGAATTTTGTGGCCCTTGGAGGAGGGTTCCGAAATCAACCCTAACTCTTGTTTCCCCACACATACGGACTCTAAAAACAGCCTATACTTAAGTATTTTGAAAATACATGGGCCTGGCCCAATAATAAGGTGATGCAGCACCTAGAATAGCCTCTGGACGAAATTTGTGAAGTGTCATCTTGTATATTTTGTCCAAGGCTTCATGCACTCCTTATGGTGGCTTCAAAGTCCTGAAATCATCACTTGTAACTCCGTTCTTGATCCCCTTGCGCACGCCATCATCTCTATGCTTGGTCTTGCTCTAGTGTTCATCCCTCTTATCCGTGCCAGGCCCTTCATTTGTAAGCAAAACAAATGTATCCAATTTAGGCGGCATCATATTCTCATGAACATTAGAATCATTACCAAGAAACGAAAGTACCTGATAATTTAATTGGCGTGCACGAGCTCTAGTAATTGGTCCAGTATGTATAGCAGCAGGGGCTGTGGGTGTACCAATGGTATTGATGTCCTCATCATCCTCCCCTTCTTGAAATGAAGTCGTCCTCGACGGAAGCTCATCTTGCTCACCCAAATAAGGCTTCAAATCTGCAATGTTAAAGTGGGATTAACCCCAAAATCTGCAGGCAGCTCAATTTTATATGCATTATCATTTATTTTCTCTAACACCTTAAAAGGACCATCAGCACATGGCATTAGCTTTGATTTGCGCAAATTAGGAAATTTATCCTTATGCAAATGTAACCAAACAAGATCTCCAGGTGCAAACACAACATGTTTTCTACCCTTATCTCCAGCATGTTTATATTTAGCATTTGTACGCTCAATGTTTTCCTTAGTTAACTCATGCATTTTTAAAATCAATTCAGCACGTTCTTTAGCATCAAAATTAACCTTCTCCGAAGATGGAAGAGGCAACAAATCAATAGGTGCACGAGGTAGGAAACCATACACAATTTCAAAAGGGCACATCTTAGTAGTAGAATGCAATGAACGATTATAAGCAAATTCAATATGAGGCAAGCATTCTTCCCACATTTTCTTATTATTCTTTAAAACAGCCCTAAGCATAGTAGACAATGTTCGATTGACTACTTCAGTTTGTCCATCAGTTTGGGGGTGACAATTAGTACTAAAAAGCAGTTTAGTCCCCAACTTAGCCCATAAACATCTCCAAAAGTGGCTAAGAAATTTAGTATCATGATCTGAAACAATAGTATTTGGCACACCATGCAAGCGAATAATTTCACGAAAGAACAAATCAGCAACATTAACAACATCATCGCTTTAATGATATGGTATAAAGTGTGCCATTTTCGAGAACCTATCCACGACAATAAATATGCTATCCATCCCCTTCTTTGTTCGAGGTAAACCTAAAACAAAGTCCATAGATATATCCTCCCAAGGAACACTAGGTACATGAAAAGGCATACATAAACCATGAGGATTGAGTCGTGACTTAGCTTTTTGACATGTAGTGCAGCGAGCAACAAAATGCTCAACATCCCGTCTCATCTTTGGCCAAAAGAAATGTGTAACAAGTATATCCTCCATCTTCTTGATGCCAAAGTGTCCCATTAATCCTCCTCCATGCGCCTCCTGCAACAACAAAAGGCGAACGGAGCTAGCTGGAATGCATAGCTTGTTAGCACGAAACACAAATCCATCGTTAAGAATGAACTTGTTCCAAGTTCTCCCTTCCTTACGATTCTGCAATACATCTTGAAATTCAGCATCATGCACATATTGATCTTTGATGGTCTCCAAACCAAATATTTTGAAGTCAAGTTGTGAAAGCATAGTATAACGACGAGACAATGCATCAGCAATAACATTTTATTTACCCTTCTTGTGTTTAATGACATAAGGGAAAGTCTCAATGAATTCAACCCATTTAGCATGTCTACGGTTCAGTTTTGCTTGACTTTTAATGTGTTTCAAAGATTCATGATCAGAATGTATAACAAATTCCTTCGGCCATAAATAATGTTGCCATGTTTCTAAGGTCCGAACAAGAGCATATAACTCTTTATCAGAAGTAGAATAGTTCAGACTAGTCCCACTCAATTTTTCAGAAAAGTATGCAGCAGGTTTGCCATCCTGTAATAACACACCTCCTAATACAATTCCACTAGCATCACATTCAAGCTCAAAAGTCTTATTAAAATCAGGAAGTTGGAGTAAATGAGCATGTCTCAACTTATCTTTCAATACTATGAAGGATTCTTCCTATGCGGTACCCCAAACAAAAGGCACATCCTTCTTTGTAAGCTCGTTGAGAGGTGTAGCAATGGTGCTGAAATCTCTCACAAAACACCTATGAAAACCAGCGAGGCCAAGGAAACTCCTCACTTGTGTGACCGTTTTGGGCTGCGGCCCACTCTCAATAGCTTCAATCTTGGCTTTATCAACTTCAATTCCCTATGGAGTAACAACATAGCCAAGAAAAGATACTCGGTCGGTGCAAAAGGTGCACTTTCCAAGGTTACCAAACAAACGTGCATCACGTAGAGCAATAAAAACAGCACGTAAATGTTCCAAATGTTCCTCCAAAGATTTGCTATAAATCAATATGTCATCAAAGTAAACTACCACAAATCGTCCAATGAAAGCACAGAAAACTTCGTTCATTAACCTCATGAAAGTACTAGGTGCATTAGTTAACCGAAAAGGCATGACTAACCACTCATATAATCCAAACTTAGTTTTAAATGTTGTTTTCCATTCATCTCCCAATTTCATATGAATTTGATGGTATCCACTACGCAAATCAACTTTGGAGAATATTGTGGAGCCACTCAATTCATCAAGAATATCATCTAGCCTAGGAATAGGATGACGATAACAAATAGTAATATTATTAATGCCTCTACAGTCAACACACATACGCGACGTACCATCCTTTTTCGGCACTAAAATGATAGGAACGGCACAAGGACTAAGGGATTCGCGTATATAACCTTTGTCGAGCAGTTCTTGTATTGGTACGGTATGGTGCACGGTTGGGTAATGATGAACTAGTAATTAAGCCAATTTGACGCTCAATCTCTCAAATAGGTGGTAATCCCGGTGGCACGTCTTGTGGAAAGACGTTAGCGAACTCCTGCAAAATGTTAGTGACAGTAGGAGGCAAAGAGGAAGGCACGTCCTTGAATGAAAATAATGTCTCTTTGCACACAAAAGCATAGCAAACAGATTTGCTAAAATCTAGATCTTCAATATCAGATTTGGTGGCAACTAAACATGCACTTTTCAATTTAATTTCAGAAGCAACGCTAGATGATTTATTATTAGGCTTCATTTGTTGCTCAAATTCTTTTGCCACAATCTGATTTTCACTCTTATTTTTTTTTCCTGTTTTGCTTTATTAGCTCTATTAATATCATCTTTCAAAATGGAATCGGGAGTCATAGGAAGCAAAGTAATATTTTTATCTTTATGAACAAGAGTATACTGATTGTTTCTACCATGGTGTACAGAATTTTTATCAAATTGCCATGGTCTACCAAGTAATAAGGAACATACTTGCATAGGTACCACATCACAATCCACATAATCAGCATATGTAGAGATACTAAAATGCACACGAATAGTACGTGTTACCTTAACCTTGCAACTGTTGTTGAACCATTGGATGTAGTAAGGATGTGGATGTGGTCTTGTGGTGAGAGATAGCTTCTCCACCATCTCCATAGTAGCCAAGTTATTGCAGCTCCCTCCATCTATGATGACGCGAACAGAATGTTCCTTCACAACTACCTTTGTATGGAACAAATTATGCCTCTGGTTTTGCTCAGCTTGTGTAACCTGCACACTCAAAACACGTTGAGAAACTAAACATTCATACCTGTCAGCATCTTCAGCAGCCATGTATTGCGTCTCATGATCAGAATCATCTCCACCGTGTTCTTCATGTGTAATAAGAGCCAAAGTCTCCTCATCATAATCACTAGCGGACTCATACCCACCATCCTCAGTAACAATCACCACATGCTGAGATTTGCATTCTCTCGCAAAATGCCCTCTTCCCTTACAACGACGACAAATAATATCACTTGTGTGCCCTGTTGATGCCATGGAAGAAGAAGAGCTCTGCGCAGGCCCGGCAGGTGTGCTCTTGGCAGATAGTGGTGGTTGTGCCTGCTTTCCTGTATCACGGCCGGAGGTGGCACCTAACGGAGATGCTGGTGCAGTGGAAGTAGAGGATGCACGTGGTGTCCATGATGAAGATCGACCTGCAGAAAAGTTAGTTCACGCCAATGCCTGTCGATCCTGCACTTCACGTTCAGCTTTACAAGCAAGATGGAATAAACGAGTGATATTAGTATACTCCTTATACTCGAGAATAGTCTGAATCTCTCTATTTAATCCACCCATAAACGTGCAAGCATAGCTTCATTCTCCTCAACAATACCACATCTAATCATGCCAGTTTGTAATTCCTGATAATATTCTTCTACAGAATTTTTTCCTTGTCTTAAACGCTGCAATTTTTGAAGTAATTCACGTTGATAATATGGTGGAACCCAACTGATGTAGGGTAGAACCCTAATCGCCCGATCTTTCACGAAAGGAGCGGATCCCGCAAAGAACAAGAGGAACACTAGGGGGAAAATGAGGGAAATCACGAGGGGAAACACAAGAGAATCACTCAACCAACAAGAAATAGTCACACATGTGCTAGGTCCTCGAGTACAAAGGGGAAGATACACGATCCAAAGTCAACAATGGACGATACATGGTAACCGGTTCTTCTCTGTGAGGAGGTCTTGAATCCACAAGGGGATCTTCCCGTGAGGGGTCTTGAATCCAAGGTGGATCTTCTCCGTAGAGGGGCCGCGGTCTCTCTCGTGGAGTAGATCCGATATGGATGAGCGAAGCTCTATCTCTCAAATGAGCTATCACAACGCTGACCCTAGCTAGGAGGAGGTTGGGAAGTATATACAGTGCTAGCCCACGAAGGGGTAAGTGAGAGGACGATACATGGGCCCTTGGCCCGATCTCTGCGCACAGGCAAGTGCCGGATGTCTGGGATGGGGGACGGATGTCCGATGGCTCACGAAGAGCCGAATGTCCGGGCCTCTGGCCGGATGTCCGGGCTGGAGTTGCCCGATTCTTTTGCTCTCTGGTTGGAGGGTGCCGGATTTCCGGGGGTGAGGCCGGATGTCCGGGGCTTCGCGAGGCGCTGGATGTCCGGGGTTGACGCCGGATGTCCGGGGCCTGTAGCACTTGGCGGCTGGGAGGCTGCTGATGTAGGGGTCGTCTCTAGCGGCCAGATGTCCGGGCCTGGGGCCGGATGTCCGGGTCCTGGAGCTGTCTCCGTCTTCTTCCGTCGTCGCTTCTGCGCACGCTTGGCCTTAGTCCTTGGGTTCTCCATTGTCTCCTCGGGTGTACCTGAGTATGCACAAGGTCCGCGCTTGAAGTAGCATCCATGTCTAAAATGCGGAAAGGGAAGATTAGGGAAGGAGCGAGTTCACCTTAGGCCCAAAGGCGTATGCTTGAGCGTACATGGGGATGATCATAGGATGCTCCGCATCATCTCCCCTCCTTTGGGAAAGATCCGACCTCGGATCGTGATCCTCATCACCATGGAAACGGTTGTCGTGGACGGACTTGTAGTTGGACGAAGTAGAAGACATGGCGCAATCCAAGTATTCCAAGGTGTCTCCGGAGTGGTACACATGCAAAAAGAGCAAACACAGATGACACTCGGAAATACAATGGTTAGCGCACACAAAGTGTCCATCATGTAAGAATGAGTCCATGCGACAAGATTGAGCATGACAAGGTGCATGAAGCTTATCCAAAAGATATGGAATGGTATGCAAAGCATTCATGGGAGCAAAAACATTCATTATGCACACAAATGTGTTGTGAATATGATCAATGCAACCACGGTTCAAAATGATGTCATAGTGAGACGGTTTATCAATAGCATGAATATGGTAATGGATGCTCAATGTGATATGATCATGCAATTGATGGTAGGCAATAAGATCATGATGTATGAATATGCCATCAAGGGATATCACAACAAATTTGCTAATGAAATGCACAAGCTCATATATCATGGATGACGTAGAAAGACAAGATGCAACAAGGCAATCGTAATATGAGTCAATCCATGCATAAGATGCAAATTTGTCATGTGTACGATATGTCCATTGAGCATGACATGTGTGGGCACAATCAACAAGTATGGAGGTGTTGGTGTACCAATGCTCAATGTCGTGGCATGAGTGGAGGTTCGAAGGTGCATCCAATAAGTCCGAGCGCTCCTCAACTTGAAGGTCCATAGAGCCAATCTCCCATGTAGCTCCTCCATAAGCGAGATGTAACATGTAGACAACAAGAAGGAGACAACAATGAAAGAGTGACCCATCCAATATGTGTAATTGAGGATGGCTCAAAGGGAAGGAGTTCACCTTTAGGAGATTCTCGCAAATGTTGGTGTTGCACATCGTGTATGCCTTCACATGAACAAATTGTCTTGTGACGGTATCGCCTTGTGAATCCTTCAACATGAAAGAACATGACAAACACTCGGAAAAACAAATGAGGTTAGCAGAGATGCAAAACCTATCATTCGTGTGGTAAAATACCCAACAAGTGTATGCATCATGCTCATCATAAGAAAGGACAAGGGAACATTTCATAGTATGGAGGCATATGATGATGCGAGAACAACCAAATACAATAGGCTCAATCAAGCAAGCATGCATCACAAGTAAAGTGTCCAAGTCTCCATGATCAATAAGCATAGATGCAAAAATTAGAGGCAAGCAACAATGAACAAAATGTATCATGTGAGAGGCATGAACATAGACGTCATCAACCCAAGAAAGCAAGTAAGAATGGAACATGGGTGATGCGACAAAACAAGCAATCATGTGAAACAAGGCAAGCAAGCTAGTAGTGCGAAGATGCAACGTACTAGAAGGAATCATAGCAAGCATGTCATGGGTGCAAATAGTGTGCATGAATAATTCACATGACATAGCACAAGCATGAAAGGATGATATGAGCAAAATAGCATCAATAGCATGAGGCACATGATAAACATGGCAATAGCAACAAGGATCTCCACCAAGCATGCAAATACACATAGGAGTAGCATAATTGTGAATCATGGGTAGATGCAAGCAAGGGTCACAATTGCATGGCAAAGGCATAGAAGAAAGCATAGCATGCAAAGTGAACACGGTAAAATGAGCATGAAGTGACAAGCGGTATATAGCCCATAGCCGTGTGAGAGCCAAGTGAGAGAGATGCGCGTAGTCGTTGCGCGAAGAGAGCGGTGGGAATGATAGTTCATGGGATCCCAAGTCATATTTGCTCTTTGTGGCGACCTGACCCGAATGGATCAAGTGCTCTGTGCTCAGGTGTCATCCCTGGATCAGTAATGCTGACACCACACAGTACATCGAAGGATTTATAGCAGAGTGGCAATCACACACTTATTACATCGTTGTCTCAAAAGAGAACTTATTACAATAAAAATGGCTTAAGGCCATCTAATAACGATAACAGCGGAAGACTCGGAAGATAAATTGGTCCATCAACTCCAACGGCATCACTGAGTATAGGGCCATGACCTAAAAGCACCTTACTCGTCGTCTGAAAAGTCTGCAACATGAGAAGTTGCAGCCCGAAAACGGGTCAGCACATGGAATATGCTGGCAATGTAACACATAGAGAGTAAAGGAAATGAAACAGCTATACTATATGCATATATGGCTGGTGGAAAGCTCTATGGTTACAATTTTTTGCGTAAAGCCAGTTTTTCCCTACTGCAAAGGAATAAATTTATTTAACTATCATGGTGGTTGTGAAACATCGAGAATGGTTGACAGCATTCCGATCCCAATTAAGTGAACAATTAAAACCCAACAACATTAATTAGAAGTAACATGATGAGATTCACATGATATTCAAGTACTAGATACTCAAGTTGTCCATAACCGGGGACATGGCTAATCATGATTAGTTTGTACACTCTGCGGAGGTTTGCGCACTTTTCCCCACAAGACTCGATCGGCTCCGTTTGGTTTCTCGCACTACACGGTGTTTGAGAAACGGATGACCGAGACATAGTTTTTCAGAAGCGCTAGCACCTTATGTGTGGGTAGACCGGTACACCTACTTTCCCCTACATCTGCTAGTCTACCCGTAAGAGTTCGCACGACTTAGTCCACTATGCCAGAGCCCATAATGGCTTGTGGCTGCACACGGAAGTTTCTAGCATGAAAGATCTTATGATCCCTTTGAGCCTGGGTGGCGGTCCAAAAAAAACAGGCAAGTCCTGATAGACATCAGGTGCCTCAATCCACCCAGATGTGTGTTTAAGTTGCCACCTTAGATAAACCATTAAATTATCAACTCACATCTGTCATGGATATCACTCACCCAATCCACGTCTACTAGCATAGCATGGCATAATAAGCAAACGTAGAAGTAACTCCCAAGGGTTTCATAATAATACAGGTAATAGGTACTACCTCATCTACTTCCCAACCCACAATTTAATTAGATCCTAATCATGCAATGTGAGAGGATTGATCTAATGCAATAAAACATGGGTTGTAGAAAAGGTATGATCAAAGTGTTACTTGCCTTGCTGATGATCCACGAGACCTAGGGAATCGAAGTAACAAGCGGCGCAATCCGGGTGATCTATCGCAGACAAACAACAAGCATACAATAAGTACTCATCTAATGCACAGGTAAAACTCGAACAAGAGAACGAACCAGATAGTTCAACTTAAGAACTCCGGTTGCAAAGAAAGAACGAACCGAACAAAGAAACAGAAAACAAACGGCGGAAGAAAACAACTCGGTTCTAGCAAGTTGAAACTAGGTCAAATTTTACCGGGGCAAAAACTTGTTCAAGTTGATTATACGGAATGGCGGTTTCGAAACGAAACTCCAAGCGCTTGAATCACCTGATTCTGATAAACGAGCGAGAAGAAAGACTAGAACGAAGATCAAATCTGAGATCGCAATCGCGGAAAAGACGCGGAATAAATCCGACGAGAAAGAAAAGAGACGAACGGTTAAACGAACGGACGTTCGTAAACCGGAGAAGAATCGGTGATCAAGTTCGTTGAGACGAACGGTCCGAAAGAAGAACAAAACCGATCTAGGGTTTTCGGAAAAGAAAACCGAAACAAAGAACCGAAAAAGAAAAAGAAAAGAAACGGAGAGAAAACGGAACGGTTCTTTTAGGAAAAACCGGACCGAGGAAAAGAAAAGAGAGGCGCGGCTACCTCGGGAGGCGGGCTCCGGGCGGCGGTGGCTAAGGGCGGCGGCGGCGGCTTAGGGCGGCGGCGGCGGCTTGGGGCGCGGCGCGGGTGAGGGGCGCGGGGTGGGGCTGCGCGCTGCTGCTTGCTGTGGCTTAGGAGGAGAGGGACTTGGGGTTTGATTTGATGTGAGGAGAGGGGGGGGTGTGGGGTATTTATATAGGTGAGGGGAGGGGGTTTCTTGGGGTAGGGGACAAGAAATAGAGTAGGAATAGGAAAGAAAAGAGGAAACGGAGTAGGACTAAAGTCCTACTAGGAATCAAAAAGGGGCGGCGGCGGCTCCTGCCTCTGGCGCCTGGCGCGCGCGATGGCCTGGCGCGGCCGGCTGCCTGCGCTGGGGAGGCGGTGGCTGGCCTGGGCCTTGGCCCGGCTGGCCTGCTGGATTTTTTTTAAACGGTTTTGCACGCAGAAAAACACAGAAAAGAAAATCTAAATGGGCTCCAAAATTTCTAAAGTAAATTTTCCCCGACTCCTAAAAATGAGTCGAACAAAATGAACTTTACTCCGGACCTAAAATGCAATTTTTGAAAACGCGCATTTTTCCCTATCCAAATAAAAAAAACAAAACTCCGGCAAAAAACAAAATTTGATTTATCCATTAGATCTTCATTTTCCTAAATTTTGGGAAAGTCATATTATTCCCTCATTTTTGATATAGGAAAATAATTGAAGATGAAATATATAAATCAAATGATCCTCTTTTCAAAATTTGAGAAAACTCAAATATGAAAACAACGAAATCTCCAACTCTCTCCGTAGGTCCTTGAGTTGCGTGAAATTTCTAGGATCAACCAAAATGCAAGAAAATATGATATGCATGATGATCTAGTGTATAACATTCCAAATTGAAAATTTGGGGATGTTACAAACCTACCCCCCTTAAGATGAATCTCGCCCTCGAGATTCGGGTTGGCTAGAAAATAGGTGAGGGTGGTCCTTGAGCAAATCTTCTTCTCTTTCCCAGGTGGCTTCATCCTCTGAGTGGTGGTTCCACTAAACTTTGCAAAACTTGATAACCTTGCTGCGGGTAACTCTGCTGGCATAATCGAGAATCTTAACTGGCTTCTCCTCATACGTTAAGTCATCCTCCAACTGAATCGCTTCAAGCGGTACTGTATCTCTTAGCGGTACCTCTGCCATCTCGGCATGACATTTCTTCAGCTGAGAAACATGAAATACATCATGAACTCCTGACAGTCCCTCTGGTAATTCCAACTTATAAGCGACTTCTCCCATACGTTGCAAGATCTTATACGGTCCAACGAAACGCGGTGCTAACTTCCCTTTAACTCCAAAGCGTTTAACTCCTCGAAGTGGGGATACTCGGAGATAAACTCTGTCTCCGGTTTCGTAAACTGTCTCCTTGCGTTTAGAATCTGCGTAGCTCTTCTGCCTGGACTGGGCTATCTTGAGCCTATCGCGAATCAACTTAACTTTCCGTTCAGACTCCTTAATCAAATCTGGTCCAAAGAATTGACGGTCTCCAACTTCGTCCCATGACAACGGTGTCCTGCACCTCCTTCCGTATAAAGCTTCGAAAGGTGCCATCATCAAACTGGTTTGGTAACTGTTGTTATAAGAAAACTCCGCATACGACAAGTTATCGTCCCAACTAGATCCATAATCTAGTGCACAAGCTCTCAGCATATCTTCCAAAATCGGATTGACTCTCTCGGTCTGTCCATCTGTCTGCGGGTGAAAAGTTGTGCTGAACTCTAGTCTGGTTCCTAAAGTTTCATGCAACTGATTCCAAAACTTTGAGGTAAATTGGGTTCCTCTATCTGATACGATACTCCTCGGAACTCCATGCAAACAAATGATCCTAGTCATGTATATCTTCGCCAACTTAGCACTGGTGTAAGTGGTCTTAACTGGAATGAAATGTGCTACCTTTGTCAAACGATCAACTACTACCCATATCGAGTCATATCCTGCTTTCGTCCTGGGTAGTCCTGTGATAAAATCCATGCCTATCTTATCCCACTTCCATTCGGGTATCGGCAATGGCTGTAACAATCCTGCTGGCTTCTGATGCTCTGCCTTTACTCTCTGGCATACGTTACAAACTGCTACATATGCTGCAATATCCTTCTTCATTCCGTTCCACCAGAATGTTTCCTTTAAATCCAAATACATCTTGGTATTCCCTGGGTGAATCGAATACGGTGAATCATGTGCCTCCTGCAAAATCAAATTCCTGATCTCCGGGTCATTGGGCACATAAACACGGTCCTCAAACCATAGGGTATCGTGTTCATCCTCACGAAATCCCTTTGCTTTTCCTTCGCTCAATTTCTCTTTTATAGTAGCAATCTCCTTGTCAGATTTCTGAGCTTCTCTGATTTTATCCATCAATGTTGACTGAATCTCCAATGCTGCTACATAGCCTCTCGGAACTATTTCCAAGCATAGCTCACGAAGGTTTTCTGCTAACTCCTTGGGTATTTTCCCCGTCATTAGAGTATTGACATGGCTCTTACGGCTCAATGCGTCAGCTACTACATTAGCTTTTCCGGGATGGTAATGCAATATCATGTCGTAATCCTTGATGAGCTCCAACCATCTCCTTTGTCTGAGGTTCAACTCCTTCTGCGTGAAAATGTACTTCAAACTCTTGTGATCCGTGTACACCTCACAATGATTTCCAATGAGGAAATGTCTCCAAGTTTTCAATGCATGCACTACAGCTGCTAACTCCAAATCATGCGTGGCATAATTCAACTCATGAGGCTTCAGTTGCCATGAAGCATACGAAACAACTCTTCCTTCCTGCATAAGCACTGCTCCAAGTCCTCAACGTGAAGCGTCGCAATACACCTCATAATCCTTGGTTTGATCTGGCAAAATCAATACTGGTGAGGTAACCAAACGTTTCTTCAATTCCTGGAAACTAGCCTCACACTCCTCAGTCCATTTGAACTTAGTATCCTTCTTCAACAATTCAGTCATAGGCTTTGCAATCTTTGAAAAGTTCTCAATGAATCTCTGGTAGTATCCTGCGAGTCCAAGAAAACTCCGGATCTCTCCAACCGTCGTTGGTGCTTCCCATTCGGTTACTGTCTCAACCTTTGTGGGGTCAACTGCTATACCTTCTCCGGATATAACGTGTCTGAGGAATCCAACTTCCTTCAACCAAAACTCACATTTGCTGAATTTGGCGTATAACTGATGTTCCCTTAGTTTCTCCAAAACCAAACGCAAATGTTCCTTATGCTCCTCTTCATCCTTTGAATAAACCAGGATGTCATCAATGAACACTACGACGAACTTATCCAAAAACTCCATAAACACTTTGTTCATCAGGTTCATAAAATAGGCAGGTGCGTTAGTCAATCCAAATGACATAACGGTATACTCATACAGTCCATATCTCGTGGTGAATGCTGTCTTAGGTATGTCCTGCTCCCGAATCTTCAATTGATGGTACCCTGATCGCAAATCGATCTTGGAAAACACTTTAGCTCCTTGCAACCGATCAAACAGATCGTTGATCATTGGCAGTGGGTACTTGTTCTTGATGGTTACTTCATTCAATCCCCGATAATCTACAACCATCCTTAATGATCCATCCTTCTTTTCCACTAGAAGTACGGGTGATCCCCAAGGCGAAGAACTTGGGCGAATGTAACCTTTATCCAATAACTCCTTAATCTGATTCTTAATTTCTTCCAAATCCTTTGCTGGCATCTGGTACGGTCGCTTCGGTATTGGGCCTGTACCTGGCAATAGCTCAATTAAGAACTCTATGTCTCTATCCGGTGGCATGCCTGGTAATTCCTCAGGAAATACATCAGGAAAATCCTTTACCACTGGTACTTCTTCTTGCACAACTCCTGTTAGGCAGTTTACTTGTGTCCTGTTTGGCACATGCCGGGATACATACTTGATCCTTCTTCCTTCTGGCGTGGTAAGCAAAATTGACTTACTAGCGCAATCGATGTTTCCTCCATACATCGACAACCAATCCATGCCTAATATCACATCCAATCCTTGAGATTCCAGAATAATTAAATCCGTTGGGAAAACATGCCTTCCTATACTTAATGGCACTTGGAAACATCCTTGTCTGGCCATGTACTCTGCTCCTGGCGAGCTTACTAACATAGGTGTCCTAAGAGCTTGGGTTGGAGGCATCTGAGGGTTTAGAAGAGACGAGATTTAAGAATAGAGGGAGGGCCTAAAGAGAAAACACTACCCCAATGCACATGATCAAATGCACACAAAATCACTTCATTCAATCAAACAAGGGCTTACAAACGTTCTAAAACTATCGCAAAAGTGCTCGAACTAATGTTTACATGGGGGAATACTACTACTATCTGGTGGTCATCTAGAAATTTGAACCGGTGGAAGACTCCATGATATCTGCTCCAGCTTCGTCTTCAAAATCGGGTTCACTTGGATCCGAATCGGTGTCGTCGATGATGATGTAGTTGTCCGAACATGCGACGTACTCGTCTTCCTCTTTGGATGCTAACTTCCTTTTGAGTTCTTCAATCTCCTGCTTAAGATCGCCATTGTGCCTTGCTAGAGCTACGATCTCGTCCATGTAGTCCTTGCGTGTAGACTTTAGTTCTCCATCTAGTTCGATGATCCTTGCCTTCGCATTCTTCAACTCTATCATATCATTGCACATCTGGTTCTCGTGGCGTCGAATGTGCTGGTTTAACTCCTGGATGAAAGATGCAATGGATCTATCCTTCTTGGTGCTGACTAACTCCCATTGTTCATCTCGGCGTCCGCAAATCTGTTAGATAGTGTCCTTGAGGTCTTCTTGGTAAACTTCTCCAATGCGTCCTATGGTGATATGAGCTGTCATGCTCTTTCCCAGACTCCAGGTTGGTGCATTAAAAACACTATCTATAGGCTCGTGATTGGCGCGAATGTCCTTCCCGGAACGTGAGCTTGAATCTTCCAGCGCTCCTCTTCAGGCAGAGTGGCGTTGAAGGTTCCCGTGAAGCTTGGTAATCCAATGTTCAGGTACTTGGTGACTTCCTTCAGGTGAAATCCAAATGGTGTGCCTTCATCCGGTTGAGCGTACTTAATCTTCGCGTGCGTCATCCTAAAAGAGTAGAAAAGATGAGGAGTTAGAAAATGAGAAGAGAATGGTGATCTATGGCTTTAACTTAGTGGTCGTGTCCTACAGTCAGCGTGTGCTCTGATACCATCTCTGTGGCGACCCGACCCGAATGGATCAAGTGCTCTATGCTCAGGTGTCATCCCTGGATCAGTAATGCTGACACCACACAGTACATCGAAGGATTTATAGCAGAGTGGAAATCACACACTTATTACATCGTTGTCTCAAAAGAGAACTTATTACAATAAAAATGGCTTAAGGCCATCTAATAACGATAACAGCGGAAGACTCGGAAGATAAATGGGTCCATCAACTCCAACGGCATCACTGAGTATAGGGCCACGACCTAAAAGCACCTTACTCGTCGTCTGAAAAGTCTGCAACATGAGAAGTTGCAGCCCGAAAACGGGTCAGCACATGGAATATGCTGGCAATGTAACACATAGAGAGTAAAGGAAATGAAACAGCTATACTATATGCATATATGGCTGGTGGAAAGCTCTATGGTTACAGTTTTTGCGTAAAGCCAGTTTTTCCCTACTGCAAAGGAATAAATTTATTTAACTATCATGGTGGTTGTGAAACATCGAGAATGGTTGACAGCATTCCGATCCCAATTAAGTGAACAATTAAAACCCAACAACATTAATTAGAAGTAACATGATGAGATTCACATGATATTCAAGTACTAGATACTCAAGTTGTCCATAACCGGGGACACGGCTAATCATGATTAGTTTGTACACTCTGCAGAGGTTTGCGCACTTTTCCCCACAAGACTCGATCACCTCCGTTTGGTTTCTCGCACTACACGGTGTTTGAGAAACGGATGACCGAGACATAGTTTTTTAGAAGCACTAGCACCTTACGTGTGGGTAGACCGGTACACCTACTTTGCCCTACATCTGCTAGTCTACCCGTAAGAGTTCACACGACTTAGTCCACTATGCCAGAGCCCATAATGGCTTGTGGCTGCACACGGAAGTTTCTAGCATGAAAGATCTTATGATCCCTTTGAGCTTGGGTGGCGGTCCAAAAAAAACAGGCAAGTCCTGATAGACATCAGGTGCCTCAATCCACCCAGATGTGTGTTTAAGTTGCCACCTTAGATAAACCATTAAATTATCAACTCACATCTGTCATGGATATCACTCACCCAATCCACGTCTACTAGCATAGCATGGCATAATAAGCAAACGTAGAAGTAACTCCCAAGGGTTTCATAATAATACAGGTAATAGGTACTACCTCATCTACTTCCCAACCCACAATTTAATTAGATCCTAATCATGCAATGTGAGAGGATTGATCTAATGCAATAAAACATGGGTTGTAGAAAAGGTATGATCAAAGTGTTACTTGCCTTGCTGATGATCCGCGAGACCTAGGGAATCGAAGTAACAAGCGGCGCAATCCGGGTGATCTATCGCAGACAAACAACAAGCATACAATAAGTACTCATCTAATGCACAGGTAAAACTCGAACAAGAGAACGAACCAGATAGTTCAACATAAGAACTCCGGTTGCAAAGAAAGAACGAACCGAACAAAGAAACGGAAAACAAACGACAGAAGAAAACAACTCGGTTCTAGCAAGTTGAAACTAGGTCAAATTTTACCGGGGAAAAAACTTGTTCAAGTTGATTAGACGGAACAGCGGTTTCGAAACGAAACTCCAGGCACTTGAATCACCTGATTCTGATAAACGAGCGAGAAGAAAGACTAGAACGAAGATCGGATATGAGATCGCGATCGCGGAATAAATCCGACGAGAAGAAAAAGAAGAACGGTTAAACGAACGGACGTTCGTTAACCTAGAAGAATCCGGTGATCGCGTTCGTTAGGACGAATGGTCTGGTGAACGGTCCAAAGGCAACTAAATCGGAAAAGAAAACGAATCCGATCTAGGGTTTTCGGAAAAGAAAACCGAAACAAAGAAACGGAAAAGAAAAAGAAAAGAAACAGAGAGAAAACGGAACGGTTCTTTTAGGAAAACCGGACCGAGGAAAAGAAAAGAGAGGCGCGGCTACCTCGGGAGGCGGGCTCCGGGCGGCAGCGGCTAAGGGCGGCGGCGGCGACGTAGGGCGGCGGCGGCGGCTTGGGGCGCGGCGCGGGTGAGGGGCGCGGGGTGGGGCTGCGCGCTGCGGCTTAGGAGGAGAGGGGCTTGGGGTTTGATTTGATGTGAGGAGAGGGGGGGTGTGGGGTATTTATATAGGTGAGGGGAGGGGGTTTCTTGGGGTAGGGGACAAGAAATAGAGTTGGAATAGGAAAGAAAAGAGGAAACGGAGTAGGACTAAAGTCCTACTAGGAATCAAAAAGGGGCGGCGGCGGCTCCTGCCTCTGGCGCCTGGCGCGCGCGATGGCCTGGCGTGGCCGGCTGCCTGCGCTGGGGAGGCGGTGGCTGGCCTGCTGGATTTTTTTTAAACGGTTACGCGCGCAGAAAAACACAGAAAAGAAAATCTAAATGGGCTCCAAAATTCCTAAAGTAAATTTTCCCCGACTCCTAAAAATGAGTCGAACAAAATGAACTTTACTCCGGACCTAAAATGCAATTTTTGAAAACGCGCATTTTTCCCTATCCAAATAAAATGCGAATAAACACCGGAAAACAAAATTTGATTTATCCATTAGATCTTCATTTTCCTAAATTTTGGGAAAGTCATATTATTCCCTCATTTTTGATATAGGAAAATAATTGAAGATGAAATATATAAATCAAATGATCCTCTTTTCAAAATTTGAGAAAACTCAAATATGAAAATAACGAAATCTCCAACTCTCTCCGTAGGTCCTTGAGTTGCGTGAAATTTCTAGGATCAACCAAAATGCAAGAAAATATGATATGCATGATGATCTAGTGTATAACATTCCAAATTGAAAATTTGGGGATGTTACACTCTCAAGAGCTCGTTTCTTCAACTCTTGGGATTGAGAGGTTGACGATTGTGCATGATTACCTACATAAAACAAAGACAAAGGAAAAATTGGCTGTGCGTGGTAGATGTACACATCATCCGTCATGATGCACACGTGCTTGTGTTGGTTAGCACAAAATATCCAATGCTTAAATAAATGTGATGCATGATAGAGAAACATGTCATCCATCATGAAAGGTTTGTTGTTATGTATAGCATAATGGAGACTCAAATTGTGCAATGCATCATGAGAAATATGTAGAGCATTGTTATTCATGGAATGCATATGGTGCAAGCAATTATGGGAATCATGCAAAGTATGGAATGCATCAAAATATCCTAATATGTATGAGGAAACTATGGGGGTCTCCTCATGAGCATTAATGGAAACATCACACGGAGAAGATTGACAACATCCCAAATGATGCATATTTGGAACAATGTGATCATGGCATGGCATGGTAGATGAATTGCGCAAATCATGTAAAGGAAGCATAGCAATATCATCGCAAGAGAAACAAAAGCCAATGACCATCATCTCGTCATCTATGCCATAAGTGCAAATGGGATTTATGGTAATGGGGCATGCATAGTCACTATGTTGAGATTGAAATGATGCAATATGGGATATCTCCCTCATAGCATATGCCAAGGTTAATGGATTATCAAACACGATGTGACCAAAAGAATTTTCACATGATATCCTATGGAGCATAGCATCACAACTAGGCAACTCAACATGCTCGTCATCATATTCATCATAAATAGGTAAGTCATGACATGAAGAAGTCGCACTAGCATGAAGCATGGGTATAGGTGTGTCAACATCATTCAAGCAATCATTCGTGAGATAGTCCACTAGTGGGACAAGAGAAGCACCATCACCTATGTTACCTTTGGAGCATCGCTCATGTGTTGTAGGTGAGGTGTCGAAGACCAAGTCATGGTCAACTTCATCTTGATGGAACCATGTGGGGGGGTCCATCTTCTTCCACCATGGCCATCATCGTCTCCATTGGAGGTATGGACTCGTCGAGGATAGGCGTGTCGTCATGTAGGAGACCTAGCACCAAAGAAGAAAACACACTCGGAGTAGAGGTTAGGTCATTAGAAATCAAAGTGACCTCACATACCATCTCAACTACCTCACTCACTAAGTGTTGTGGCTCACTCACTCTCTCTTGGATGCTCTAACTCATATGGTCAGTGGAGTCACTCAAATGGCGCTCAACCTCACATAGGATGTGTGGCATGCTCTCAGGTGTGGGGCTAGTGGTGGTCACACTCATCCTCTCATAGGAAATGCCCTCAAAGTCACATATGGTGGAGTCACTCATGTCACTCATGTGGTGGTGGCTCTCCTCACATGGGAATTGGGGCATCTCTTCATATGTGGGTGTCGGAGAGATGTAGGTGCAAATGTCTCCATGCTCAATCATGTCGTGGTCATAGCCGTGGATGAAGGCCGAAGATGGCACATCATCACTCTCCTTCAAGACCAAAGATAAGGTCTCATGTGCGATCTCGTAGCTTGACTCGGAGTATGAGTCCAATATGGGCGCCATCTTCATGTTGTTGAAGAGGTTCGTGCTCGTCGCCGTGGTCGAAGGGGGTGGCCCTTGCTCGACATTCTTGTCGCCCTCTTGTTGTAGGAGGACCATATGATGTGGCACCTCATAGCTTGTCTCCATGACCGAAGGGAATGTCCCATGCTCGGCCATCTTCCTTGGGAGGCTTCTGAAGATGGAAGTGTCGCCCTCGCTCGTAGTTGGTCACCTTGTACTTGATGATGTCGATGTAGGTGAACTCACGGGAAGTAGGCGAAGATTCCGTACGTCCAAAGGTGAAGATGCCTTGATAGCACTTGGTGAAGATGCCAAAGTGGTGGTGGTAGTAGCCGTAGCACCATCTTGGTGGTGCTCATCTCCCGGTCTTATCTTGTGGTCATGAAGTTTGTACTTGGCGTGAAGTAGGGCTTGTTGGGACTTGTAGGTAGGCGCATCTCGAGCATCTTCATGTTTATAGTGTTGTTGTCATACTTGAGCTCGATGGAGTTCGTCGTCGTCCTGCACATGATGCTTGGAGGTGACTTTCCCTTCATGACGATGTGGATCACAACCGTGATGGTGGTCGCCATCGAGATGTGGACGTGGACGACTTGCGCTTGCATCATTTTTGCGCTCCGAAGACTTGTGACTTGAATGCCGCCGCCTTGAGGATGATGAAGGGGAAGAACAGTTGATCAACAAGGCTCGAATCTCCTCCATCCTTGCATCTTGTTCCTCCTTTTGTGCGGAAAGCTTGTTGTCGATGTAGTCCCTTTTCCTCGCTTCGGAGTGGCGAATGTCAATGGAGAGGTTCTCGATGCGCTCTCGCAATCTTGATTGTGCGCCTTGCATTTGTTGTTGTAGATCGAAGATTGACGCTTTGGTGATGTAGTTGTTCAGGCCATCTTTGTTGTGGTAGACGGGAGATGAAATGCCTTGCCCATCCATCACTCCAAGAGAAAAATGTGAGTGGTAGAAAGAGAAGAACGAATACCAAATGTACCTTGACCAAAGTTGAAAGTGGATCAATTATCACTCCAATGTGGACAAGGAAATAGCACAATTGGTACCAATTCTTGTTGGTTTCTCACACCTACACAAATAAGGCTTATGGTGGAGCTCGGTGAGGATAGTGGCACTAAAAATTTGATGGAAAATGTTAGCAAGAGTCAATAATGTTGAAAGAGATTCACAAATTCGCAAGTGTAACAAGTAGACCAATAGCAATATGGGTGGCACACGGAAACACGCACACGGATAGATAAATGGGATCGTGCAACCAAGGATGAGCACAAAATGTGGAGTCCACGGAAAACGCTCGTGTTGCACAACTCAAGAGAGACGCTAGCACGATTGCTCAATAGGTGTATACGACACTTGTGCACAACCTATAAGATGCAAAATGTATGAACTTCTATCCCAAGTATACTATGTATATGATGTTCCGGTGGTATGATCCAAGATGATCCGATATGACAATGTGGTATGATGCTATGGCAGTTGCTTACAAGCTCTTCGCTCACTCTTTTTCTTTGATTAAAAGCTTTGTTCTTTTTTTTGTAATGCCACAATGCGAAATGCACAAACCAAGGTAGCAATTGGGTATATACAGGAACAATCTTGTTACACAAGTGATGATATGATACCAATATGATATGTTACGTATGCAATATATGGTGTAGTTCACTAATGTGCACAAGTAACATTGCTGGCAATACTGAAATGGCTAGTCTTGATAGGCAAGTGACGCAAAATGGGCTAGGGGTTATCAATGCAATGGCAAGGGAATATACAATGGAGGGATACCACGATACCAAGATGATATGGAGGTTACCGTCCGCGGTGATGATGAGTGGTGGTGATCTTGATGGAGATACCAAGATGATGGAGACTCGTCCCTAAGTAGCCGAAACACCTTAGGAAACGGAAAAACCGCGAACTCAAAATCTCAAACGTCAAATGGTGGTAGCGGGAATGCAGTGGTGGTTTTTGTGGAAGTGCAATGATGGGTTGTAGGAGTAGGCAATGCGGAAGCGGAGGGTAAGGTTGGCTATACACGGTGTCGGAGTTGAAAGCACGGTCGCTAAGTAGCCAAAACACCTTAGGAGACACAACTCACAACACTAAAAAATTGGGTTAAGTTGGGATGGTGGAAGTGTATGGTTGGTAAGCCTATGCGGAAGTGGTGGTGGTGGTTGATGAAGAAGCAACCGTCCCTAAGTAGCCTAGTCACCTTAGGAGACTCAAATCACTCCTCAAGCAACCACTAATGCGATGGGGAACAAAATTGGTTAGGTCGCGGAACTTGGTGGTGGTTATGCGGAGGTTGTGGTGGAAGCCCTAGGCAAAGATGTCAAGAGCTTTTCAACGAGCTAAAGAACGTCAAAAACGGACTCCGGATGAATTAGTTATGGACAAAACGGTCAAATGGGAAAGGCTGAAATGCCAGGGGCCGGACATCCGGGACCTGATGTCCAGAACCATGCAGATTTGGCGCTCCAGGAGCCGGATGTCCGGAACGACTATTCCAGATCGGGATTTGGACTTTGAAACTCGATTTGGGGGCAGAAATAGATGATTTTGGGGGAAAATTGATGGTATTTCGTGGATGGAAAGTGGGGGAAAGTGGGGATATGCTAGATCCACTCGAAACCAAGCAAATCCATGGATCAAATCCAACAAAACTTTGTCAAACCAACAAATCACAAAAAAAAATTTGGGGGCTATTTTTTGGGGGAATTTTCGAATTTAGGACGAAATCAACAAAATTAGGCTAGAAAACAACGAGGGGAGGCTCCAAAATCGTGATCAACGTGGCTCATGATACCAAGATGATGTAGGGTAGAACCCTAATCGCCCGATCTTTCACGAAAGGAGCGGATCCAGCGGAGAACACGAGGAACACGAGGGGGAAAACAAGGGAAATCACGATGGGAAACATGAGAGAATCACTCAACCAACAAGAAATAGTCACACATGTGCTTGATCCTTGAGTACAAAGGGGAAGATAAACGATCCAAAGTCAACAACGGACGCTACACGGTAACCGGTTCTTCTCCGTGAGGAGGTCTTGAATCCAGAAGGGGATCTTCCAATGAGGGGTCTTGAATCCAAGGTGGATCTTCTCCGTAGAGGGGCCTCGGTCTCTCTCGTGGAGTAGATCCGATATGGATGAGCGAAGCTCTATCTCTCAAATGAACTATCACAACGCTGACCCTAACTAGGAGGAGGTGGGGGAGTATATATAGTGCTAGCCCACGAAGGGGTAAGTGAGAGGGGGATACATGGGCCCTTGGCCCGATCTCTGCGCACAGGCAGGTGCCGGATGTCCGGGCTGGGGGCCGGATGTCCGGCGGCTCACGAAGAGCCGGATGTCCGGGTTGGAGTTGCCCGATTCTTCTGCTCTCTGGTTGGAGGGTGCCGGATTTCCGGGGGTGAGGCCGGATGTCCGGGACTTGGCGAGGCGCCGGATGTCCAGGGCCTGTAGCACTTGGCGGCTGGGAGGCTGTTGTTGTAGGGGTCGTCTCCAGCGGCCAGATGTCCGGGCCTAGGGCCGGATGTCCGGGTCCTGGAGCTGTCTCTGTCTTCTTCCGTCGCCGCTTCTGCGCACGCTTGGCCTTGGTCCTTGGGTTCTCCATGGTCTCCTTGGGTGTACCTGAGTATGCACAAGGTCCGCGCTTGAAGTAGCATCCATGTCTTACATGCGGAAAAGGAAGATTCGGGAAGGAGCGAGTTCACCTTAGGCCCAAAGGTGTATGCTTGAGTGTACATGGGGATGATCGTAGGATGCTCCGCATCACCAACCAGTACGCATAGCAGTTTTCAAAGCAGCCCAAGAAGCTGGAATAGGATATAATCTACAATGCTCAGACCACCAAACACATGCAAAACTAGTGAAAGCACAAACAGCAGCAGGAACACGTCTCTCCTCGGGATATTGTAAACATGTAAAACGTTGTTCAGTTTCTAACTCCCAAGTAAGATATATATCAGGAACATATCTACCCTCAAATGGTGGAATATTCAATTTCAGTTTAAGAAGATGGTCATGATCTCGTACTGCATATGGTGGTGCAGCCCTACGGTTGCGATGATATACCTGAGGATGACCTGGTGGTGGTGGTGGTTGTGGTTGCACGTAGTTCTGATTTTGATCAACCTCATCCTCGTAATGGTCCTCCACCTCCGCAGTAGCAGTAGGAGCTATAGAAGCATCAACAGCGGCACCAGAATTTTGTCCAGGGTCAATATGAACGCGTTGTGATCATCCCACTTGATTTGGAAAGCAACGTTGTTGTTGTTGTTGTTGTTGTTGTTGTTGTTGTAGAGGTGCGTTAGGTGCAGTCGGTGGTGGTGGTGGAAGACGCGCGAGAAATTCATTAAACTTGTTATCGAGCTTTGTTTCGAACGCCTTCTCAATGCCATCTATCTTCTCCATGGCCTCATCAAATCTATGTAGCACATCTTCCACCGGTCCACTCATCATTTGCTGAAACTTATCATGTAACTCTTTGTTTGTCATGTTCTCCCAGTCAGTCTCGTCGGCTTGTGATCCTGCCATGGTTAGCAGCAATAGAAACACACAAGAATATGATGCTATAGACTACTAGGAAGTGGTGGTGATGGTGTGGTGGACAGTCACAAATCCGTCAAGCGAATCTCAAATTCTTACCAGTTCTTACCAAGCAGCAGGCGGTGATCGGCAACCATCATAGTCAAAACTCTCAAAGTTTGGATAGAGCGATTACCAGGGAGAGTCAAACGCACGACGTAGATGTATTTGGAGCTAGGAAGGCTTATAATATGGTAGCAAAAAGGGTTAGCAATAATCAATTCAGAGATGCAAAGTTGAATAAACGCTCAACGACGGTACTGTGCTGGTCCTAGGCTAGACCATGCTAGAGACGCGAGCCTAGAACACTAACAAAATCACGGCGCTGCACGCAAACAAGGGAAAAGCACACTCAGGAAAAAAAATTCGCTTTGTTTTTTTTGGCGCTCTTTTTTTGCGAAATTTCACTATACTGGCGAGTGTCTCAAAACTCTTCCCTCGTCAAACTAACAGGATGGGCACGGATTTTTTTTTTGACTTTTTTCGGAAATCAGGGCAGCGACGACGAAAAAATGCGATAAAAAATCACTATGATGGAAAGTGTCTCAAAACGCTCCATGGGACCTAAAAATACGATAGTGAAAAATATTTTTGGTCGGCGAAATTTTTGCCTAAAAATTGCCCGGGGTCTCCAGACTTTTTTTTCCGAGACCTACTCAGGCAAGGAAACACAAAACGAAAACTAGATGGATCTCGAAAACAAACCTAATATGAAAAGAACTCGAATTGGTGGTGGACAGGCAGATGTATATGTGGACTCAGATTGGTGGTGGACACGCAGATGTATATGTGGACTCGGATTAGTGGTGGACAGGCAGATGTATATGTGGACTCGGATTGGTGGTGGACAGGCGGATGTATATGTGGACTCGGATTGGAGGTGGACAGGTCAATGTATATATCAGCGGTAAGGAATATGTTGGTGGTGGTTGTATATGGTTGGAACGATGACGATGGTGCGGCGGCGACGTGACAACTTATGTCCAGAACTCGAAAGTCCAAAAGACTAGACTCTAAGACCAGCAACTAGACACGACGATGCAACCGCAAATTCAACAAAGCAAAATACTGAAAAGACTATGCGGCTCAGACTGGTTCGGATATGATGAACTAACCCTAATTTTTTTGGCTTTTTCATGGACTGCAGGTATGAAGAACAGACTCGATCTAAACTACGAAAAACTATAAAATCTCACCGAGCAACCTGGAAATCTGATACCACTTGATAGAGGCAAAGGTGTCCCGTCTTTCGATGAGATGGTGGCTATCCTTTTGGAGGAAGTCGACTTTGACGATCCGACTACGAACGTGCGAGGATGTCGTGCCTTAGCAATCGCTAAACCAACTCCGAGAGGTTATTGACCACGCCGGAGCATGATCAAACTGACCACAAAGGTCTATTTCCTGCAGGCAAACAAAGAATAAGCAAGAACTAAGATTGCAATCTGGATATTGCGAATATAAGAGGAAAGCTTTAATGATCAAAGGTGGGGTTCTGTGACGTCTTGGTCCAGTCGTTGGACAGAAACGAAGTACGCGAAGTTGCAGCTATGGAAAACTTTTAATCTAAACAAAACCCAAAGTCTAAACGATGCCCTAAGGGCTGTATATATGGAGGAAAAGGGGGGAATTTCGTGGCCCTTGGAGGAGGGTTCCGAAATCAACCCTAAATCTTGTTTCCCCAGGTTGTGGGTGTAACAATGGTATTGATGTCCGCATCAGGAACGCCACGAGGTGGCCATGAGGCAGGAGGGCGCACCCAGGGGGTAGGTGTCGGTGTCAAAACCGGTGGATCTCGGGTAGGGGGTCCCGAACTGTGCGTCTAAGGCGGATGGTAACAGGAGGTGGGGGACACAATGTTTACCCAGGTTCGGGCCCTCTTGATGGAGGTAATACCCTACGCCCTGCTTGGTTGATCTTGATGATATGAGTATTACAAGAGTTGATCTACCACGAGATCGTAGAGGCTAAACCCTAGAAGCTAGCCTAAGATTATGATTGTTGTTGTCCTACGGACTAAACCCTCCGGTTTATATAGACACCGGAGGGGGCTAGGGTTACACAGAGTCGATTACAAGGGAGGAGATCTACATATCCGAACTGCCAAGCTTGCCTTCCACGCAAAGGAGAGTCCCAACCGGACATGGGATGAAGTCTTCAATCTTGTATTTTCATAGTCCAACAGTCTGGCCAAAGTATATAGTCCGGCTGTCCGAGAACCCCCTAATCCAGGACTCCCTCAGTAGCCCCTGAACCAGGCTTCAATGACGATGAGTCCGGCGCGCAGATTATCTTCGGCATTGCAAGGTGGGTTCCTTCTCCGAATACTCCATAGAAGATTTTGAACACAAGGATTGTGTCCGGCTCTGCAAAACAAATTCCACATACCACATTAGAGAGTATAATATTTCCACAAATCTAATCTGCTGACAACTTTTCATAACATGACATCACGCCATGGCCCGGTCATTATTCAAACCATTTTTCTCAACCAGCTACTACACGTATTGCGAGGCGGTTTTCTTGGCACGTCTTGTCGAAGCAGAGATCGTGTCCCCTTATCACGGGATTCTCATCAATACGGGTGTGGGTAACCCAACCGCGCCATCAATTACGACACTTGTGGAATAAGCGAGTTTACCAGGCAGGTGGGGAGGCGCATAGCTTCTTCCGCCATTATAAAGGGACAAGGACTCCTCCTTTTCACCCACGTCTTCTTCTTCCCTGCCCATCCGATCTTGCGGACTCGAGCTCCAGCGCGCAAGTTCGCATTTTCTCCGTAAAACCACTCCAAACATGTCCGGAGCGGGAGGAAAGTGGATGGTCTCCTCCATTACGGAGGAGAACATTAGGAAGCTCCGGGAAGCCGGATACCTGGCCGCAGACATCGCGCACTGGCTCCCAAACGAGGGGCAGATCGTCCCTACCCCCGAATCCCACGAAAGGGTTGTATTCCTTACCCATTTCGTCCGCGGGCTGGGATTTCCCCTCCACCCATTCGTTCGCGGGCTCATGTTCTACTATGGGCTAGACTTCCATGATCTGGCCCCCAATTTCTTCCTCAACATCTCGGCGTTTATCATCGTGTGCGAGGCCTTCCTCTGCATCAAGCCCCACTTCAGTCTGTGGCTGAAGACCTTCAATGTTAAACCGAAGGTGGTGGTCGGCCTGCAAGCGGAGTGCGGAGGCGCCATGGTGGGAAAAATGCCCAACGTCACCTGGCTCAAAGGCTCCTATGTGGAGACAGTGAAGGGGTGGCAATCGGGGTGGTTCTATATCACCGAGCCGCGTGACACCAACTGGGTAGAGGCCCCCGAATTTCTATCCGGCATCCCCATGCGGCTCACCTCCTGGAAAGAGAAGGGCCTATCCTGGGGTTCATCGGTGGAGCTGACTGGACTCCAGAACTGTGTTAAAAACATGATAAGCAAGAAAATCAAGCTTGTCAACGTGGTCCAAGTCATGCTCTTCCGTAGGATCCTCCCGTATCAAAGATGGGAATTCAATATGTGGGAGTTCGACCCGGTCAAGCACCAGACGCTGCGAGAGCTCTTCGACACGACACACCAGGACATCTGGAGGGTGTTGTTCAAGTCCGCCGAGGTACCTCCTCCCCTTACCGAGGATCGCGGACTCAGCGCAAAGCGCCCTGCCAATCCGGTAAGCTTCTTATATCTCATAAGATGTTTATTTCCCCAGTATAATCATGTGGGGGATCTAAGCCTCCACGTCATTTAACAGGAATGGGTCGCGACAGCGGAGCGGATCGATTGTCTGGCCCCACTGCCCGAGGATCCAACAAATGTGTAACACCCCGGATGTAATTTACCTCATCTGTATCCCAACTCTTGCCGTTTCCGGCACTAAGTTATTTTATTTTCCTCGGGTTCGGGTTTTTGTCTCCGTGTGTTGTTGCCTTTGTCATGCATCTCATATCATGTCATCATGTGCATTGCATTTGCATACGTGTTCGTCTCATGCATCCGAGCATTTTCCCCGTTGTCCGTTTTGCATTACGGCGCTCCTATCTCCTCCGGTGCCCCTTTCTACCTCTTTTCGTGTGTGGGGGTTAAACATTTCCGGATTGGACCGAGACTTGTCATGCGGCCTTGGTTTACTACCGGTAGACCGCCTGTCAAGTTTCATGCCATTTGGACTTCGTTTGATACTCCAACGGTTAACCGAGGGACCGAGAAGGCCTCGTTTGTGTTGCAGCCCAACACCCTTCAAATTTGGCCCAAAACCCACCAAAAAACTTTCCATCATCTAGAGCGTTCAACCACGATCGCGTGGCCGCAAACCGTGCTCAATTTGGAGCTTCCTAGCTCCCTCTACCTATAAAACTAGCCCCTCCTCTGAAATTCGCGGATCATTCTACCCTAACCCTAAAAAGTTTGCTCTCGCCGCCGCCGGACATGTCCGCCGCCTAATGGACATCCCGCCGCAGCCAATCGCTGCCCGCCACGTGGCAGGCCGCCTCCACCGCCGCCCGTGGCCCGCCTGGCCTGAGGAGAGCCCCCGCGGCCCGGGTCTCCTCCGCCGCCGACCGAGCCTTCTCCTTCCTCCCGTGCCGCTCGCCGGCTCCCCGCCACCACCGCGCCCGCCGAGCTCCGCCACCGCGCCGGCGCCGCGCCTCCACCGCTCCGCCGCCTCTCCATCACCGCCCGGAGCCACCGCGCCACCTCGACGCCGGCGTCCGCCGCTCCGCCGTCCGGGTCGCCGCCCCGGCCACCGGCGCTCGACGCCGCCGTCCTCCTCTACGTCGTCGGCGCACCCCCGGCATCCTCCTCCTCCGGCCGCCGCGTTCTTCATCCCTGGCCATCCTCGGGATCCGTGCGAGTCGCCAGATCTGGATCCGCGCTACAGTAAACCCAAACTAGGGTTGACTTTCCCCTCTCTAATTTATTTTTTGCAATCTTCATCATGTCGTATCTCTGTATCCGATTTGTGCGTGTAGCATATCAAAATGTTCGTCTCAACGAGTACATCATTTCATCTCATTGCATGATTTTCATTTGAGCTCCTCTTGATGCCCAAAATGCTATTGGAAGAGGGCTATGTGATGAATTTGTCAGATCTGTTTCATCAAATAGATATTTGTCATTTTTGCCATGATAAATGTGTGCATGATATGCTCCTGAGTTCTACATGTGTTTTGTCTTATACCATGCCATCTTTACAGGGGTGCTTGCCATGTATTTTTGTGATATTTGTGGTGACTAGAACAAGCTTGCAAAGTAGTGTAATCGGTAATGCTGATTTTAGGGACTTAGAATTTCACCAAGTCCTTGTCCTGATTTTGTTGTTATGCCATATGTTCATGTTGTTTCCTAGTGATCAGTGCCTCTTTTGAGGATGATCAGTAAGGATGTTTTGTTAACATTGTGGTGCTATATCCATCCATGTCTTTGTTTGCATTTATGGAGCATCCTAGCTTGAGTCAATCGAGCTCTACTTTTGCTATAAAGTGAATCCTAGCAGATTGTTGACATGTTTAGCGATTTTGCCGAGGATGTTGCTATTGATCCGTGCATGCTATGTTGTTGTTCTTGCCATGACTAGCTTCTATGCTATGTATTCTTGATGGGTGTATGCTTAGTTTGTCATGCCATGCTCTGTAGAGAGTGCATCGAGCTCGTAAACATGCCTACTCGTTAACTGATTTCCATGCTCCAGTTTTTCACAAAGTCTGAATCTGTTTATGTTTTTGCCATGTTCGCATGCTTGCAATTGTATTTTCGGATCCATTTTGGCTCAAGGTCACTAAGGGACTTTTGTTAAGTGCTTTGAGTAGCCTCATGCCATGCCTTGATTTGCCATGTTAAGTTCCTGTAGCATGTACTTTTCATGCTCTAAAGTGTGCTTCCTGATGATAAATTCCAGACTTATGTTAATTTCAATAAGTCTGAAACTGGTTGTCATTTGCACTTTTGCCATGCTTGTTTGAACCTGTTAATGGATGAATTAGCCGTAGCTCAGTGTTCATATTTTGTCAAGATTCATGAGTGAATCCCTTCCATGTATTTTGTTGTCATGTTTGAGTGTTGTAGCATATTTATCTTGATGCATTGAGTTGGTCACATGCTGATTATCGCAGACCGGTGCCATATTTGTTTTGCTTGCCATTTCCAAACCGTGCATCCGATTCCGGTGATCTTTATATAGATTTCAACCAAAATCACCTCACCTTTCCAGTGGCACTCTTGGATTTCCATGTTGAGGCCAGGTTCAATCATTCCTTATCAAATCTTGCATATGCATCCCGCATACCACACCATGTTTGCATCATGTTGTTTGAGCATTGCACGTGGTTGATTGTGTTCCGTTTGCTTGTTGTTCTTGTTTGGGTAGAGCCGGGAGACGAGTTCGTGAACGAGGAGCCCGTTGAGTTCGCTTACGAGGATCAAGTCAACTCTGACAACTTTGCAAGCAAGATGACCATACCCTCGAAATCACTTCTATCTTTGCTTGCTAGATGCTCGCTCTTTTGCTATGCCTATGCTACGATACCTACCACTTTATTATCATGCCTCCCAAATTTCCATGTCAAACCTCTAACCCACCATGTCCTAGCAAACCGTTGATTGGCTATGTTACTGCTTTGCTCAGCCCCTCTTATAGCGTTGCTAGTTGCAGGTGAAGATTGGAGATCGTTCCTTGTTGGAACATTGTTTATTGTTGGGATATCACCATATTATCTTGTTTATCTTAATGCGCCTATATACTTGGTAAAGGGTGGAAGGCTCGGCCTTTTTCCTAGTGTTTTGTTCCACTCTTGCCGCCCTAGTTTCCGTCATATCGGTGTTATGTTCCCGGATTTTGCGTTCCTTACGCGGTTGGGTTATAATGGGAACCCCTTGATAGTTTGCCTTGAATAAAACTCCTCCAGCAATGCCCAACCTTGGTTTTACCATTTGCCACCTAGCCTCTTTTTCCCTTGGGTTTCCGGAGCCCAAGGGTCATCTTTATTTAAACCCCCCTGGGCCAGTGCTCCTCTGAGTGTTGGTCCGAACTGGGCAGCCTGCGGGGCCACCTCGGGGAAACTCGAGGGTTGGTTTTACTCGTAGCTTGACCTATCTGAGTGTGCCCTGAGAACGAGATATGTGCAGCTCCTATCGGGATTTGTCAGCACATTCGGGCAGTGTTGCTGGACTTGTTTTACCATTGTCGAGGATGTCTTGTAACCGGGATGCCGAGTCTGATCGGAATGTCTCGGGAGAAGGAATATCCTTCGTTGACCGTGAGAGCTTGTGATGGGCTAAGTTGGGACTCCCCTGCAGGGATTTGAACTTTCGAAAGCCGTGCCCGCGGTTATGGGAAGATGGGAATTTGTTAATGTCCGGTTGTAGATAACATGAAACTTAACTTAATTAAAATGAATCAACCGCGTGTGTAACCATGATGGTCTCTTCTCGGCGGAGTCCGGGAAGTGAACACGGTGTTGGAGTAATGTTTGACGTAGGTTGTTCTAGGATCACTTCTTGATCATAGTTGTTTGTCCGTGCTTTTGCCTTCTCTTCTCACTCTCATTTGCGTATGTTAGCCACCATATATGCTAGTCGCTTGCTGCAGATCCACATCATACCTTTGCCTTACCTATCAGCTTAAATAGTCTTGATCGCGAGGGTGTGAGATTGCTGAGTCCCCGTGACTCACAGTTTACTTCCAAAACCAGATGCATGGACCGATGATGACGATGCGCTTGAGCTCAAGTGGGAGTTCGATGAAGACTCTCGCCGTTACTATGTGTCTTTCCTAGATGATCAGTAGTGGTGCCCAGTTGGGGCGATCGGGGATTGTGTCGCATGCGGGGGTTTGATCTTTATTTTGGTACCGTAGTGGGACCATGAGTGTATTGGATGATTGTAATGTTATTCATGTATTTGTGTGACGTGGCGAGTGTAAGCCAACTATGTACCTTTTCCCATTTTATCTATTTACATGGGTTGTTGTGAAGATTACCTTACTTGCGACATTCCTTTCAATGCGGTTATGCCTCTAAGTCGTGCTTCGACATGTAGGAGATATAGCCGCATCGAGGGCGTTACAAAGTGCTCTCTTAACGGAGATGCTGGTTCCGGCGCCCTATGAGGGGCTGGAGAAGAAGGCCAAGAAGAAGGCCACGGGGACCGGAAAGGTCTCCGGCGCAAGGTCGTATCAGAATCATCGTCCGATAACACCGAGGCGCCCTCCTCCCACGAAAATGAGGAGGAGGAAGAGGAAAGTTCTCCCCCCCCAGCCGGGGGAGACAAGAAAAGGAAGGCCGCCCCGTCATGGGAAGCCGAAGGGTCCAAGAAGGGAAGGACTCTCCTTCCGGACTGCTCCACGGCGGCCGCTTTTAGTGATGAGGAGTGGTTGCCCAGGGACAAGCCCCTGGCGAAGTCGTAAGTATCCGGATACCATAATAGCTCTTGGTATGTTTTATTTTATTACTTCTTATCATGCTGAACATGATCATGCAGCCCCTCCAAAGCCCGTATCGACGTATCCTCTTCGGATGAGTCTTTGGGCCCGTCGGAGATGAACAGCGATTCACTCCCGACTGCCTCCTCCCCCCCGCCCTACGGACGACGTCGAGGTGCTGTCTCAAAGGGTACTGAACCAAGGGGAGACAGTTCCGGAAGGGCCCCAAGGCGACATTCCGGACGCTGGGCGCACGAGGGGCAAGACTCCAACGGGCTCTTGTGTCGGGGGCAGCAAGTCTGTGCCGATGGCCTTTACCCATCCAGGGTCATCGGACAATTTGCTGGAAGCGCTTCACGGTGCTTCCATTGACGAAGAGCACCACACTATCATGAGTGTGGTGGTGAAGAAGATTCAGTCCACCAAAAGCGGACTGACTGAAGCCTGTGCCAGCCTCCTAACAGGCTTTGAGGTAAGTAATCAAATTGTGAGAAAATGTTACAGCATAGATAGTAGCCCCTGATGCTCTGTTTGGTGTTCGGAAGAAAGGCCGAACAGAGGATCAAATAATAATCATAGGAGTCTAATCAGAATATGTCTATGTGAATAAGCAGGCTTCACTGCTGCCCGTTGTCGCTCACACAGCGGAGGTCTCCGCACTGAAGCGGGACCTTGAGCGGTCCGAGGAAGAGCTTGGCCTTACCAAGAGGTAGCTCGAAGAGAAAAAAGGTAAGTGATACCTCGTCTATTTATTGATAAGAAAGAGGAAACTGGTTGTTAGATCACAGGATCGTCATGAATTTTGTTAGGGGCCACGACCGAGGTGGCGGCCCTGAAGAAGGCGTTGTCCGAGGCCGAAGGCAAAGCGGCCAAGGAGCGCGCCGAGTGCGAGAAGCAAGAGGCCCGAGTCGGCGAGGTTCAGCAAGAGCTCCAGGGGTTTGTCAAGAAGTACGAGTCCGTGGAGCGTGACTCTAAGACGCAAGGGTCCGAGCTTGCAAAGGCCCTCGAGAACGCACAAAATGCTAAGGCCGAAGCCCAAAAGACCCTCCAGGAAATTGAGGTGGTCAGGAAGATAGCGGCGGGGAAGGCATTCTTTATGCAAAGCAAGCATGTGAAGGAAACTTTCCTTTTACTTACCTTAATTCGGAGCTCTCTAGGAGCGTCCGCGGATCTACCCCGCAGTGTGTTGGATGCCGCGGAGTTCTACCGGGCCGAGGAAGGGAGCTCGACGGAGAAGTTGTTCTAGTCTCAGTATACTGGGACCGAACATCCGATGCCCTGGAGCGACCAGTTGAAGCAGCTGGTCGAGCTTCACAAGGCGGCCGTACTGGCCATGAAGGGCCTCATAGTTCGGATGTGGCCAGGCAAGCCCCTGCTCAGCAGCTATTTCGGCCTGGTAAGGCGGCTTGTAAACGCCTGCCCCCGGTTTGAAGTCATAAAGTGGTCTGCCTGCATTGAGGGTGCGCAGGGCTTTTGCCCGGGCGAAAGTGCACTGGGTGAAGATGGACGCCAAAAAGCTGGTGAAGGAGGGGCCACCGGAGGGCAAGGAGCATCGCCACCCCAAAAAGTATTATGACAGTGTCCTGAAGGGTGCTCGCCTTCTGGCAGATGAATGTGCTAAGGATGTGATATTTGAATGAATGTACTCTTTGATCCTTTGATATGAAACGAGTTCATGTGCGCTATGTAACGCTTGTTAATTTAAAATATTACCTTCTGTGCAGCCGTTTATAAAATTTGAGAGTTGGCCAATCGTCGGCTTCTGCCCCCATGTAACTAGTACTGAGGTGTTCGGGATAAACCTAATCACTCTCTATCCTAGTTTTGGGTCCTTCGAAGGAGGTGTTCAGCACAACGGACCAGGCAATTGGACTATAAGGCTTTATCACTCTCACTTAGCCATAGAAGTCTACAATTTTAAATTTTGGCGAAGCCCCTAGTATTCGGAAGGCCGAACTTGGGGCTCTATGTACGCCTAAATCGGACAAGGCCGACTCCTCGCCTGAAGCGGAAAAAAATCTTTAAGGATTTGAGACCTCTCGAACAGTGACCAGCTCTCGCCGCATCATGACAGTCAGTTTTTGGCTTTCTCTACTGAGGTGCTCGTCCGGAAGAACTGGGACACAATCACAGTAGTTCTCCCAGTGCTACCTTAGCCGATATAGCGGAACGTAAGGTACCAAAACATGGGAGCCGGGCAAACCCAACTATTGACCCAAGACATGATTCGGAGCTGATGCATATAATGCTATAAGTTCGGGGTGCCTCACTGTCGAAAGTGTTCGGACTTTTCATGCCGTGTTATGGGGTAAACTGAAGCCCCTGGCGCACTAGTCGTATCAAAATGTACGGGTGCAACTTGTCGTAAGTAAGCAGACACGAAAAAAAATAAAGGAATGCAATAATGAGCTAATGTTGTACATTGTTATTTAAATGATACGTCAAAGCGTATGCATACATGTAGTGCAATAAGTAAAAGATAGGACTATTTGACATGTCCTATCCGAGGTCAAGCTGTGTGTGGGTATGCAAAACAGGTATATCGATCGTTATCAGAGACCACGTGAGGATTCCCTTGTACGTCAAAGCTTCTTGCTTCCTTGGTGCTTCCTTCCCATGACGGGTCCGATAATCAGACGATCGGAGAGGGCCTCCAGAGGATAGGGGCCTGAAAGGAAGAAAATGTAAAAGCTATACGGGTCCTGAAGCGGTTGAGCCGCATTGCGGGCCGTGCCGTGGCCGTGCCTCCGCCTATGCCCATGGTATCTTGAGTGCGTAATTATGTACGCCTGGCGCAAATTTCACCGCTTGACTGGGACTGGGGTGGAGGCCGAATTGCTAGGAGAGCTCTAAACGTGCCTGGCGGTCCTCTTGCAGGGTACTCCGAACTCGCTTGAAGGTGTTCGGGGTCTTTTTCGCCAAATTGGTGGTTTGCCTCATAAGGTTGCTTTCTGCTTCTGCTGCAAAGGCCGCAGTGTGCTCCTCCGTGCAGAGCGAGCGTTCTGTGTTTCCATTAACTGTTATAACCCCGTGAGGTCCAGGTATTTTGAGCTTGAGGTATGCATAATGCGGTACCGCATTGAATCTGGCAAATGTGGTTCGTCCGAGTATTGTGTGATAGCCACTTCGGAAGGGGACGATGTCGAAGATTAACTCCTCGCTTCGGAAGTTGTCCGGTGATCCAAAGACCACTTCCAGTGTGATTGAGCTCGTGCAACAGGCCTCTACACCGGGATGACACCTTTAAAGGTGGTTTTTGTGGGTTTGATCCTCGAGGGGTCTATGCCCATTTTACGCACTGTATCCTGATAGAGCAGGTTCAGGCTGCTGCCACCGTCCATAAGGACTCGAGTGAGGTGAAATCCATCGATGATGGGGTCAAGGACCAATGCGGCAGAACCGCCATGACAGATACTGGTGGGGTGGTCCCTGCGATCGAAGGTGATCGGACAAGAAGACCATGGGTTGAACTTTTGGGCGACTTGCTCCATCGCATAGACGTCCCTCAGTGCACGCTTCCGTTCCCGCTTGGGAATATGGGTTGCGTATATCATGTTTACCGTTTTCACTTGGGGAGGAAATTTCTTTTGTCCTCCTGTGTTCAGTGGCCGGGGCTCCTCCTCGTCGTCGTTATGCAGCCCCTTTTCCTTGTTTTCGGCATTTAACTTGTCGGCCTGTTTGAACACCCAACATTCTTTGTTGGTGTGGCTGGCTAGTTTATCGGGGGTGCCGTGAATTTGATACGAACGGTCGAGTATGCGGTCCAAGCTGGACGGGCCCGGGTTGCTTCTTTTGAACGGCTTTTTCCGCTAACCGGATTTAGAGCCGCTGAATCCGGCATTAACTGTCATGTCTTCGGTGTTGTCGCCGTTGTTGCGGCGCTTGTGTCTGTTGCGACGTGGCCTGCTGTTGCTATCTTTGGCATCTGAATTGCCAGGGTTTCTTGAAGTGTTGTTGCTGCGAGCCAGCCAGCTATCCTCGCCCGCACAAAAGCGGGTCATGAGTGTCGTGACGGCTGCCATGGACTCCGGGTTTTCTTGGCCGAGGTGTCTGTTCTCACACGAACACGTCACTGTGTACCCTCGATGCCGGGGGTGATGCACCGCCGCTCGCGTCGAAGGAGATCTGACCGGCAGCGCGATACGCAGGACAGCCGGCAGATACTTTTGTAGACCCGAAGCCCCGCTTGCAAGGGAGGGACCCCGTCAAGGCTCCCGGCGGCTAGGGGCTGCTCCAGGTCGATTCCCTCGCCCCTAAAGCCTCGCAGATCTGCATCCGACCAGCATGAAGAACTAGCGAAGAACAAGAAGAAAGATACAAAGGAGAGATAAAAAGTAGATGAACATGAAAAAGTAGTAGATGTGTTTGTTCGATTGGTGTTGTTTCAATCGGCCGTCACCCCAACATATATAAGAGGCGGCTGGACTTCCCGTACAAGCAAAATATTCATCTAGGCTTTCCTTACAAGAAAATTACATCAATTCACGTCCAAAACCCTAGTCAAATTCGGATTGGTTCATCCGAACTTTCCAAAACTGTTCGGTTTAAACTAGCTGTACCTTGCGGGTCTTTTTTGTGGTGGCAAAAGACCTCAGATGGAAATGAGTCCAAAAGCAATCTTGACCGTTTCAACGAGACGAACAACTTAGTTGTTGAACGTTTTTTCAGCAGAGGTCATCTTGAGGGTCAAATCGCTCGTGCAAGACAGCTAATTATTCACGCAGCACATCAGACATACCCACACATGTGTCTGGTTCCGGGCGTCATATTTTTGCTAACTGGAGGGTCACGCTGTGCGGGCTCTAACTTTTGCGTATGACCTCGCATTGAGACGATCTTTATATCAAAATCGATCGTTTCGACGAGACGAAGACAATTCATGTAGATCAGTTTTTAATATGGGGCAGTCTTGGGGGTGTAATCAGCCGAAAAGTGTTATGGATACAAAATCTCAGTACTTCGAACACAACTTCAGCCTTAGAGATGAGATCGGATGGCTATGACCCAAATATCAAAGTTTATCCTTTTGATGATACGAACTTTCTCACTTTGAGAACTTTTTCATTTAAGGCAATATTTATTGCGTTTTGTATCGTGCCAAAATCGGGTGTCAACACATGCCCCCCTGTTTTCTGGCAGAGCTTGCGTGCCAGAAAATACTTTGCCTCGGGTATTGTTTAAGCACGATGTCAACACTCTATCGGCTGTGTATGTTGAGGACGATAATTCTTATCAGCCATATGCTCGGGCTTGTTGCTGCTTGAGTAGAACTTCTTCGGATGATAGTCGTCTGAGAACAACCATTAGATGTCACAAAGGCCTCCACACAAATTTCTCATGTCAATTCTAACCTTACTTTGTCCAGGTACTCCTTGGAAATATTAGAACCGCTTGACGGTACATCGCCATGCCGTCTTGCCGAGCAATTATAACCATGCACCTCAAAGGAATACCGACAACTGTTCGGTGACTCAACTCATTGTTGACCAAAGTACACCATCAAGCCCCCGCCGAACATCGTCTGTCTCCTAACATGGATCCTGCAGATAACTATCATCATGAGTCAAAGCTTTTATGCACTAAACTCTTGATCAGTGGCCAAATAAATAATTAAGTCAGCCTCGCTGGTATTGGCAAACACCGAGCATCGGCTATAGGAGTACAAGATAAACATGATGAACACCGTTAACCAGATGCCCTATTTTGCCAATACAATGAACTCTCAGGGTGATATGAAAATATAGGCCATGCATTCTCATCTCAAAGGATCTTGAAAATCCTTCCACCAAAGTGTGAATAGCCGAAATAAATCAGATATTTCAGCTGGGGATATATTGTTGGGCACAAACTCTGATGTGACGGTTGCAGAACATGGATGATGCGCCGTTTGGAGTCTCATATAGTGACATGAAAATCGTTGCTTTCGCCTACTGGCTTCACGCTTGTCCTCCCTTACTGCTGCTGGCTTAACAACAGGAGCTGGCACGTCATTCTCGCCTTGACGGCTTCCCTTGGGGACCCATGCCATATTCCTCTTCTCCAACTCTTTGGCCCTGAGCCTCTTCAGCTTTCTTTCTTGCCAATGTGATAAGCCGAGTGAGCATCCCGGCTGTGATTTTGTTTTGTGCACTAGCAACTCTTTCCTGACCATTGGCACTTTAGGCTTGGCCTGTCCAGACTCGATGATTGGGTCCTTGAAAGTTACCCGCTTCACTTCCTTTCCCTTAGTAGCCAACCTAGACCCGGCTGGCTTTTTGTCATCCGGAGTCGGATCTGAAACAACACACTTGCGGCCATCCATTTTTACTCGGTACACTTGCTTGACCACGTCCATCTTCTTTGCTGACCCCCAGACGGATTATTTTTGGTTGAGTCGGTCTTTCACATGTGGTTGCTGAACAAATGATCATCCTCTGGAAGCTGCATAATTTTGGTATGTGGTTTAGAATATGATGGACGGTGTGCCCTTGATTTATACTTGTTCCATGGATCTGAATAATAGACAACATGGGGAGGTATCCATGACATCGGCATTGGTGGCCCAAAAGGAGGATATGGAGTCTGTTTGCTCAACTTCTTCCTTAGCCAATCCCGGTCCTCAAATTTATGCCTTAGGGGTGACTTTGATGCTTTTGTTTCACTCAGCCGATAAGCACTCTTTGCCTCACTTATATTCTGATATTTTTCTAATAACTGCGCGAAAGTGACTTTCAGCTTTTTACCTTTGTGCTTACCATTGCCTTTGCTTTCTTTAACTGTGCGTGCATCGGTCTTTGAATTTTCTTGTTGCCCCCCAGTGCTAGATGTCGCCATTGTAGCTTTGATGGAATTCCCATCTTCAAGATTGTTGTTGATCCACTTTTTAACCATATCCTTGCTCGAAGACTTGACCCCATCATCATTGGTGTGTACCTGTTGACCTTTAGGTGAATCGGCTTGAGATAGCCGAGTCAACATTTGATCGCCATTAAAACCAATCTGATCTGACTGGTCATATGATCGTGCCTCAACAAACTTCAATCGTCTTGATTGTGCAGCTTGATGAATCATGTTCTTGTCATCGATATTCTCTTCAAACAAACATTGCATTTTTTCTTGTCCTGATGGCTCGACATCATGATCAATTATAATAGGATTAGTCGATGATGCACCAACGATGTGATCAACTATGCCCGGAATGAAGGTACACTTCTCGTCCATTAACTGATATTATGATACTAGCTCTGAAACAAAACAACCGAGCAGTGCTGGCTTAGCGTCATCTGACTCGGCTATGCATTGATTTTCATCCTCTTTTCCTGATGCTTTTGAATCAGCTTCGAAGGTCTTTGGACCTGGCTTTATGTTTCTGCAACCAAAGTAATTACAGAATATACATCTCATCCGATACCAAATGTTAGCCAGGCATGAAACAAACAAAGTTGTCCATATGAATACAAAGTCCAGTTGGCATGACAAGAACAACTTTGGTTTTGATAAGTTGTCACTATTAGCCTCTATGAATGATACCATGTGTTGACTATCATGATTAGTGACAAGATCATTCCTAACAAATAGATTACTCATTTCAATTAGTCTTTCAAAATTAATTAGAATCTTACTAACAGGTGCATCAATAATATGATTTTGACCGAATCGAAAATTGAGTAAACTATCTGCTAGGTGTACCTTTGTGAAGACGTTGGAAGGAGAAGATGGTTGCACCACTAGAACAATACATTGCTCCACTTCTGAATAATTCTCCAACGCCTCTTCCTCTTTTTCTAGATCTGGTGCCTCATCACTTGGATTGCCCGAGTATATTTCACTCGAATTGCCTGAGTATATTTCAGTCGGATTGCCCGAGTGGATTTCACTTGGACGCTCTTTGTCAGTTGAACTTTGCTCGGCCGCATTTTCTTGGTCTTGATGTTCATCGTTAACTGAACTGTGTTCAGCCATATTACTTTGTTCTTGATGCTCATCAATATCTTTAGCACGAAACTCATAGGCTAGCAAGTAAGCTCCCTTACATCCAGAAAAATCGAGCACAGCCAATTTGTTGCGTTTGTCGTTTCTTTGCTCAGCCAAGCTTGCATCTTCTATTTCGGTACACGCGGCAATAGTTGGCTTGACGCACTCGGCTTTAGCCGGTGATGCACTCATCTGGAACGATGCACTCGGCTGGCACGATGCAACGCACTCGGCCTTAAACATCACGTTGCTCAATCCGGTTTCAACCGAATCCATCGTATTAGCCGAGTGAATCCTTTTTTGCTGGTTTGCTTGCAAAGCTTCTTTTTTACCTTGCCTCAACAGTGTAGAAGGGCCAACATTGTTGCTACATGGAGGAAGGCACTTGACGTATTCTTGCAAATATCCCTCTCCACGCTTCTTCTTGAGTGCTTCGTAGGCCTGTCGATATTCTGCTAGTAATTCCTCAAGGGTAGGTGTAGTAAATTCGTTGACTCTATTCCATGTGAGCTTTGGCTTGATCTTGTCCACTTGGGCTAGATATTTTTCTTTAAATTCAACCTTGCTTGGATCGTCTTGCCCCCCAATACTTTTAGGATCTTTCGGCAATGAATTGATGATGCCGAAATTTTGCG
The DNA here is from genome assembly GCF_003073215.2 of Triticum urartu. Taxonomy (NCBI): domain Eukaryota; kingdom Viridiplantae; phylum Streptophyta; class Magnoliopsida; order Poales; family Poaceae; genus Triticum; species Triticum urartu. Next base: position 352,232,137 of record NC_053028.1, read on the forward strand.
CTCGTATAGGGGGTGTATAACATGCCGCAATGATAGGTGAAGGCATGTGCATCATTGTTGAATATTTTCTCTCGACAATTTGATCAATCGGCAACACTTCATCTTCTTTCAAAACCCTAGCTCTTATTGCCTCATAATCAGGAACCAATCCCTTGTCGTGTTGCTCAAGGCAAATAGCACTAATCTTCTTATTTTGTGCTAAAATTTTTAATGCAGCCAGAGCCACCTCATCTCCTGCAATATTAGGCACATATGCTCCTATAAAATCTCCATTCACTCGGGCATGACCGTGAAGGTGAGCCGAGTCATGAATATTTTTAGTTTGATACGCCACTGAACAATTAATCTGACGAGGTGTAGTATATGATGTTTGAGGATAACCGGCCAAATAGCTAACAGAAGCATGGCCGATTCCCCCATTCATCGGCATGTTTGGGGATGAACCCGCATATTGCGAGTCGGCTGCCAATGGATAAAACATTGAGATGTCCTCCTGTACATGAGGTGTCCTATATTGATCACTCGAACAAATCATGTTGTTCACCGGCATATTGAAAGATGTTGCCGATGCACGAAAGTTCAGATTCATAAGTTGCATGTCACGATTCTATAAATTCCAGGTTTCTCTAACGGAATAACTAGTCGGCCTTTGCTCATTAGGGCTGGCCGACATCACATGTCTGTTGAAAGATCTAGCAACATCAACATAATGGCTATTTGCATCTATGCGAGGAGATTGATGATACATGTTACCGTTGTAGATTGCAACCACTTGAGGACGCTCTCCTCGTAGCAAGAACAGGCTGGAGACTGTTCAAAGCTTCATCCCCAGCGCAGTCGCCAAAAAGTGTGTTCACACACGAACACCTCACCGTGTACCCTCGACGCCGGGGGTGATGCACCGCAGCTCGCATCGATGGAGATCTGATTGATAGCGCGATACGCAGGACAGCCGGCAGATGCTTTTGTAGACCCGAAGCCCCGCTTGCCCGGGAGGGACCCTGTCAGGGCTCGCGGCGGCTATGGGCTGCTCCAGGTCGATTCGCTCGCCCCTAGAGCCTCGTGGATCCGCATCCCTCCAGCATGAAGAACTAGCGAAGAACGAGAAGAAAGATACAAAGGAGAGATAAAAAGTAGATGAACACAAAAAAGTAGTAGATGTGTTTGTTCGATTGATGTTGGTTCAATCGGCCGTCACCCCAACATATATAAGAGGCGGCTGCACTTCCCGTACAAGCAAAATATTCATCTAGGCTTTACTTACAAGAAAATTACATCAATTCATGTCCAAAACCCTAGTCAAATTCGGATTGGTTCATCCGAACTTTCCAAAACTGTTCGGTTTAAACTAGCTGTACCTTGCGGTCTTTTTTATGGTGGTAAACGACCTCGGATGGAAATGAGTCCAAAAACAATCTTGACCGTTTCGACGAGGCGAACAACTTTCGTGTTGAACGTGTTTTCATCAGAGGTCATCTCGAGGGTCAAATCGCTCATGCAAGACAGCTAATTATTCACGTAGCACATATGACATACCCACATATGTGTCTGGTTCCGGGCGTCATATTTTTGCTCACTGACGCTGTGCGGGCTCTAACTTTTGCATATGACCTCGGATTGAGACGATCTTTATATCAAAATCGACCATTTCGACGAGACGAAGACAATTCATGTTGATCAGTTTTCAACAATGGGGCAGTCTTGGGGTGTAATCAGCTGAAAAGTGTTCTGGATACAAAATCTCAGTACTTCGAACACAACTTAGGCCTTAGAGATGAGATCGGATGGCTATGACCCAAATATCAAAGTTTATCCTTTTGATGATACGAAACTTTCTCACTTTGAGAACTTTTTCATTTGAGGCCATATTTATTGCGTTTTGTATCGTGCCAAATCGGGTGTCAACAGTGTCGGGCGAGCCACTCGTCGCGGATGTTATGCTTAAATGCCGCTAAGGCCTCGTCATCCGGACAGTCGACGATTTGGTTCTTTTTAATTAGGAATCGAGTCAAAGAATTTCCTGGCTGACTCTCCGGGCTGCTGTGTTATGTGACTTAAATCGTCAGCATCCGGTGGCCGCACATAAGTGCCCTGGAAGTTGTCTTGGAATGCATCTGCTAGGTTCTCCCAGCTTCCGATGGAGTTTGCCGGCAAGCTATTCAGCCAATGCAGAGCCGATCCTTTGAGCTTTAGCGGGAGATACTTGATGGTGTGTAGATCATCCCCGCGGGCCATGTGAATGATGAGGAAGAAATCCTCTATCCATACCGCGGGGTCTGTGGTGCCGTCATATGATTAAATGTTTACGGGTTTAAACCCTTCTAGGAATTCATGATTCATTACTTCATCAGTGAAGCATAGGGGGTGTGCGGCGCCTCTTTGCCAGGCTATATCATCACGCAGTTCATACGAGTCTTGTCTCCTATATTCGGCCCGGCCGAATTTGCTTTTAGTATATCCGGCGTGACGGTCGTCCTCACTCGTTGGGGCACGCCCCCATGATCCGTAGATCGATCTTGTATGTCCTGCTTTGTTTTCCAATACTTCTCGCGGGTCTTGTGTGTTGCCCCAGGCCTTAGTGTTTTTGTTTGACTGGCGACGGGGTGCAGGCTAGACTTCGGGCTGATACGCCGCTTTGTCTCGGCCACGAGGTGGCCGGTCAGCCGCATCATATGCTGGTAGTGTAGGATTTAATGCTTCCTCCTCGAGTTGGGGTAGCAACCTCCGCTTTGTGTAACTTTTGGTTGGGCACTCGAGTTCATAGTCCTCGACTGCCAGCACCTCGGTCCATCTATCCACTAGCAGATCTTGATCAGTTTGAAGTTGTTGTTGCTTTTTCTTCAGGCTTTTTGCTGTGGCTATAAGCCGGCGCTTGAAGCGCTCCTGCTCGACGGGATCCTCAGGCACGATAAATTCTTCGTCGCCGAGGCTCACCTCATCATCGGAGAGAGGCATGTAATTGTCATCCTCTGATTCTCCGTCTGCCGCCTGTTCCTTAGGGCTAGCTTGCCCATCCTCCTGCTCGAAGCCTGGCTGGGGGGACTGCCTTCCGCACTGTCCGCAGCGTTATTTTCTCTTGTGCCGGTATCGCTGCTTTTGCTATGGCGGGGCTTAGAGTGGCACCGATGACGCCGGTGCTTGGATTGCTTCTCAAGGGGATTATCCACCGTTGCCTTATTGACATCACTTTCTTTGGGGGTGTCGACCATGTATATATCATATGATGAGGTGGCTGTCCGGCGCCCTGTGGGCGGTGGCTCCTGTTCTTCTCCTGCATCGCCGTCCATACCGTCGATGTCTTCAGAGCCGAAATCAAGCATGTCGGTTAAGTCGTCGACAGTGGCTATTAAGTGGGTGGTGGGTGGGTGACGAATTTCTTTGCCGTCCGCTTACCACTCGAGCCGGACATAGTTCGGCCAAGGGTCTCCTGACAAGGAGAGAGACCTCAATGAATTTAGCATGTCACGCAAGGACGAGTGCTAAAAGATATCCGTGGAGGTAAACTCCATGACCGGTGCCCAATCAGATTAGATAGGCACGGACGCAGGCGGTTCGGAGCCTGTGGCTGGGGACGAATCCAAGGGTCCGGCAACACAAGTCTCATAGGGGGTGAAGTCAGTATTCGGCTCTATCGCCACTGGTGCGGCCTCCGTGGCGGGGTCCATCCACCCGTCTTCGGACGGCACGATCTTCTCCGGATTGAGGGCCGGAGTAGCCACAGGTGTAATCTCCCGAACACCGTCTAGCGGCAGAGCTAAGTCATGCTCGTCGTGATTGTGCGGCGCACCTAACACAGGCTCGAATCCGTCGAAGATCAAGTCTCCGCGGATGCCGGGAGTATAGTTTAAGTTTCCAAATCTGACCTAAAGGCCAAGAGCGTAGCTCTCGATCTACTCCAGATGGCCAAGCAAGCTAGCCCATAGCACAAAGCCGCCGAATACGAAGATCTGTCCGGGGTGAAAAACCTCACCCTGGATCGCATCGTTGCGGATGATCGAAGGAGCCATCAAGCCTTATGGTGACGACACGGTGGAACTCTCAATGAAAGCACCAATGTCGGTGTCAAAACCGGCGGATCTCTGGTAGGGGGTCCCGAACTGTGTGTCTAAGGCGGATGGTAACAGGAGGCGGGGGACACAATGTTTACCCAGGTTCGGCCCTCTCGATGGAGGTAATACCCTATGTCTTGCTTGATTGATCTTGATGATATGAGTATTACAAGAGTTGATCTACCACGAGATCGTAGAGGCTAAACCCTATAAGCTAGCCTAAGATTGTGATTGTTGTTGTCCTACGGACTAAACCCTCCGGTTTATATAGACACCATAGGGGGCTAGGGTTACACAGAGTCGGTTACAAGGGAGGAGATCTACATATCTGAACTGCCAAGCTTGCCTTCCACGCAAAGGAGAGTCCCACCCGGAGTCTTCAATCTTGTATCTTCATAGTCCAACAGTCCTGCCGAAGTATATTGTCCGGCTGTCCGAGGACCCCCTAATCCAGGACTCCCTCAGTAGGCACGCCCCCACCCTCGTGGGCCCCTCGTAGCTCCACCGACGTAATTCTTCTGCCTATATATACTCTTATACCCTAGATCGATCGCAGAGAGCCACGAAACCACTTTTCCACCGCTGCAACCTTCTGTATCTGTGAGATCCCATCTTGGGGCCTCTTCCGGCGATCTGCCGGAGGGGGAATCGATCACGGAGGGCTTCTACATCAACACCATAGCCTCTCCGATGAAGCGTGAGTAGTTTACCACAGACCTTCGGGTCCATAGTTATTAGCTAGATGGCTTCTTCTCTCTCTTTGATTCTCAATACAAAGTTCTCCTTGATGTTCTTGGAGATCGATTTGATGTAATACTCTTTTGCGGTGTGTTTGCCGAGATCCGAGGAATTGTGGGTTTATGAACAAGATTATCTATGAATATTATTTGGTTCTTCTCTGAATTCTGATATGCATGATTTGATATCTTTGCAAGTCACTTCAAATTATTGGTTTAGTTTGGCCTACTAGATTGATCTTTCTTGCAAAGGGAGAAGTGCTTAGCTTTGGGTTCAATCTTGCGGTGCCTTTCCCAGTGGTAGTAGGGGCAGCAAGGCATGTATTGTATTGTTGCCATCAAGGATAAAAAGATGGGGTTTATATCATATTGTTTGAGTTTATCCCTCTACATCATGTCATCTTGCTTAATGTGTTACTCTGTTCTTATGAACTTAATACTCTAGATGCATGCTGGATAGCGGTCGATGTGTGGAGTAATAGTAGTAGATGCAGAATTGTTTCAACCTACTTGACACGGAATGTGATGCCTATATTCATTATCATTGCCTTACATATTCTCATAACTATGCGCTTTTCTATCAATTGCTCGGCAGTAATTTGTTCACCCACCATAATACATGCTATCTTGAGAGAAGCCACTAGTGAAACCTATGGCCCCCGGGTCTCTTTCTTATTATATTGCATCTCTTTTATTTACATTGCATCTCGTTTACTATTTTTCAATGTTACTTTCCAATCTATACAACAAAAATGCCAAAAATATTTATCTTACTATCTTTATTAGATCTCACTTTTGTGAGTGACCGTGAAGGGATTGACAACCCCTTTATCTCGTTGGTTGCAAGGATCTTGATTGTTTGTGCAGGTACTAGGTGACTTGTGCGTTGTATCCTACTGGATTGATATCTTGGTTCTCAAAAACCGAGGGAAATACTTATGCTACTTTACTGCATCACCCTTTCTTCTTCAAGGGAAAACCAACACATGCTCAAGAGGTAGCACCCCCGGCCGCGGCAGGTGCGGTGGCCGCTGAAGTTCAAGCCGGCGTTGCCCCCGCAGTACGATGGTGTGGCGGACCCTGTAGAGTTCCTCTAGTTGTACGCGCAGGCCATCTAGGTAGCAAGCGGCGACAACATGGTCATGGTGAACTGGATCACCATGGCTCTCACAGGCGTGTCGCGCTCCGGATGCTCAGCCTGCCGAAGTCTTCGCTGGCCTCCTAGGAGGAGCTGTGCAGCGTGCTCATCACATATTTCGCAGCCCCGACGCTTACATCACCTTCGAATCCAGGGATCACCCCAAGACCAGGGTCAGCACCGGCGCGCTCCCCATGGTGTGCACGCCCACTATCGGCAATGTCGTAGTCACTAGGAGCCTCATAGACGGCGGTGCCGGCCTCAACGTCCTCTTTGTGGAAGCCTTCGACTTTCTTCAAGTGCCCTACAACCAACTCGCTCCCACCAAGCCCTTCTCGGGGGTGATGGACGGCTCGACCACACCCTTGGGGCAGATACGCCTCCCGGTCACCTTCGGCACACGCTACAACTAATGCACCGAGCTCATTGACTTCGATGTCACCCGCATCGGCCTCCCGTACAATGCCATCCTTGGGTATCCAGCCCTTGCCAAGTTCATGGCGGTGACGCACCCCAGCCACAACACCGCCAAGATACCTAGAAGTAGCGGCATCACCACTGTGGTGGGGGACACCAGAGATGCACTCCTGGCCCTCAAACTCGCTCTCAAAGCCGCGGCAGCCGCGCGGCCAATCGCTGGGGACGCCCTAGGGACCCTGGAGGTCGTGCTCACAAAGAAGAAACAATTGTTCTCTCAAGATCGGGCCGAGTGTTTGGTAGAGTGTTTTGCTAGCATAGTTGGATTCCCCGGTTCAATGAATCTGGAACCAGTGATCAAAACATCATCGCCATGAGTCTTTGGCGGGTTAGCTGAGCTTGACGGTTCAATACTTGACGGGTCCATAGCAGTTTCATCAGTAGACGGCTTAGGTAAATCTGGTTGAACATTGAGAGCAGGGTCCTCTAGCTGTTCAGGGTGTTCTGGCACAAAGGTTGACTGATCCGGTTCAACAGTTTTCGGATCTTCGGTCGGCTTTGTCACCTTTGCTTTTTGGGGCTTTGCTTGACAGCTAACAAGGATTTGGATAAGTGAGTACAATGATAAAGGTATAGAATAAAGACATTTATTATTACCCAGGGGCAGTCTTGAAAGCCGGTAGTTGAGTTTGTGATGAATCGCCAGAGGAGGAACGCGAAATCTCCTGCAAGGATGGAATCAAAATTGAGTGATTAATAAAAGTAGTTCATTGGTAAATACAAGGGTTAAGGTTAAAAAGAACCTCATTTTTGCGCTTCCAAGGAGTGTTCGGTAAGCCGGAGGATATATCATCATCACCACCGGTCCGGGTCTGGCGATGGCTCTCATGTTGCTGTCCTTTCAAAAGAAAATGAGGATCCAAATAAGCCAAGGGGTGTGAAAACCTTACTTTCCGGGTTACCCGCCGAAGTTTCTACCTTGGTAAAGGTTCTGAGTCAGAGGAAATAGTAGTTACCTCTTCTTCGACTACCTGGCTGGCCCCCGTGTCATCCTCGCAATAGTCAGTGTCAATAAGGTTGTTAAAAAATAGGCCAAGAGAGTCAAGGGCTACCTCCGACTCAGAGGTATCATCCAGCTTAAGTAATTCAGAGGCAGTGGGTTTCTTCTTAGACTTCCTGACGGTCTTTTTGGCGGCTCTCGCAGTAGCCCTAGCCTTTTTAGCGGCCTCATGGTCATATTTGGCCTTCCAGAAGTTAGATTTAGCCTGTGGAAGAATAGCATGTTGAATTTCATGCAATAATTAACTTTTGAGGAAAAATAAGTCAAATTTTTTTACCTCTGGCGCCAGGTTAAGCTTGCAGAAAGGGTTCAAACCCACTAGGCTGCAGTCTTCATATTTGATGTTGACAAGTGTGGTTGCCATCTCAATGATGGCCTCTTCAGTCAAACGCAGAGGGCCATGACGTAAAGGATCATCAGTTCCTCCGGTGTATGAACACCGGAAGCCGGGTCGGCGGCTTAAAGGTATGATCCACCATGCGACCCAGCAACGGATTAAGTCGACTCCGGTCAAACCATTTCCTAGCAAGGCTTGAAATTTTCTGATTTTGGGGACAAGTTTCTTGCGTCCGGCAGCGGTGAGTTTATCAGGAAGTTGGTACTTTGCGTCGAGACGATCATCACGATAACCCGGCATCGGATTTTCATTAGACGGTGAGACGTCTTTGCAATAGAACCATGTTTGATTCCAGTCCTTGGGATGACTTGGCAGGACTACTTGAGGGAAGATGGCATCTCATCTGCGTTGAATTGAAATCTCGCCAAGTTCCAAGCTGGGACCATTGGTGTACTCATTCTGGCGGTTCAGGTAGAAATATTCTTTGAAAAGCTCGACGTTGGGTTCTTCTTGAAGGTATACTTCACAAAAAACTTGGATGTTACAGATGTTCGATGCAGAATTGGGTCCAATATGTTGCGGATGGAGTTTGAAAAAGTGCAGGACGTCCCTAAAGAATTTTGAGCCGGGCGGTGAGAAGCCTTGTGTCATATTATCAGTAAAGACAATGATTTCACCATCTTTTGGCAGAGGTCTCTCTTCAGCCGGGTCGGGAGCACGATAGTGCATGACACTTTTCTCTGGTAAGTATCCAACAGTGACAAAATCCTTCAAAGTGCTCTCGGTGACTGTGGAAGGAACCTAGTTGCAAGTTGGCATCGTCTTCGGCGGCATGGTGAAAGGACAATCTAAAAGGAAATAATTGGCTGGCTCAAATCAGTTGGTGGGATTGCAAGTTAAGGATTACAATACATGTTTATAATGGCGGCTTAAGAGAGGGCTAATGATATATGAAGTAAAGATAAACCGGAAGAGTAAGCCTCCATTCCTAAGATATTCAAGAGTTGCAGATAGCAAAATTTGCTGAGTATTGGGACAAACAGATTCCGCGGATTGAGGTTACAAATTTGGATCTACCGCTGTTCAGAAAAAAGGAAATGAATTTGTGATAATAAAAAAGCATAGGTGCCTTAGAGGAGATCTATTGCGGTGGGGATATATATTGTAGTATTAAAACAAGTGCTAAAACTACTACCACGCAAGTTTCCTATGGTTTTTGGATCTAACCTATGGATCTAAATAAAGAGAAGGAAGGACAGCGACGAACACTGATGAACACAGACGAACACAGGCAAACCCTAATGACGGATCCATGACGGGGGACAGAAGGCTTACTGATGTTGTTAGGATAGTAGAGAGGCGCCGTAGTTCTCTGGTCTACTCAAGGCGATGCAGTGACTGGAGTGGAAGTCGAGGACAGAGCTCGACGGCGGCGAGGTTCGTACGGGAGGACGTGTTGCAAGGAAGAAGAAAGGAGAAGGAGAAGAGTAGAAGGTGGCTCTACGGTCCTATTTATAAGGAGACAGGGAAACAGGCAGGCATGAAAGACGAGGAGGCCAAATGATGGTTATCCAGCTAATTGGACGCCTCGATTTTCGGGAAGACATTAAAGATAAAGATCCATTAAAGATGATGTCGTGGCGGGTTTTCCGAAATTCCTGAAGATGACATCATGGCGGGTCACAAGGTTTTCACTGCAGATGTGGAAGAATTTTTCTAAGTCTTGAAGATTGACATGAACAAGTTCAAATCAACCTAGGGCCTAATGTTGGGGATATAACTATTAGGTATAACCCGCCGAGGAGGGGCCGGGTCATCCCAATGACGATTCATCACAACGAAGCCCAAGATCATATGGTGGTTCATAGATAGGCATAGTAGAGGGCCCAGACCCGAAGGCGACTTAAGGCCCCTGATTGTAAACCCCCATGCCCCTGATCGCTCCCTGCTCATTGAAACCCTAGCAATACCACATACAAGTGGACTAGGCTTTTACCTTCATCGTAAGGGACCGAACCGGTATAAACTCCTCGTGTCCTTTGTCCTGATTAACCCCCTTAAGCTAACCTCATCGCGATGGCTCCATGACTAAGTCCTCACACTAGGACATCTGCCGTGACAATTCCACGAAATTGACCGTTACTATGTGTCTTTTCAGGATGAACAATAGTGGTGCCCAGTTGGGATGATCGGGATTTAGCATTTGGGGTTGTCTTCTTTTCATTTGGATCTGTCCGTAGTCGAACCATGAGTGTACTCTCAATGATGTATGGCTTATTTGATATTTGTGTGACGTGGTGATTCTAAGCCAACGATCTATTTATCCTTGTTCCTGTACATGGGATTGTGTGAAGATGACCCTTCTTGTGACAGAACGAAAATGCGGTTATGCCCCTAAGTCGTGCCTCGACACGTGGGAGATATAGCCGCATCTTGGGTGTAACAAGTTGGTAATCAGAGCCATTCCCGACTTAGGAGCCCCCTGCTTGATCAAATCGCTAACGTTGTTGAGTCTAGAACAAAAATATTTTGAGTCTTAGGATTATATATATATATATATATCGGAGAGCGGGATTCTTTTTACTCCTCAGCCCCTTGATTGCTCTGGTGAGGTCTCCTAACATAGATGTTTTGACTTTCCTCTCCTCAACTTCACTAAAAAAATTAGCATCACGCGGGTATCTTGTGATCGTTCTGATATTCTTGTGACGAGAACATTGTTCTTGGTGCCTCCTGACATTTAGGGGTTGTGGCAGTGTCTCGGGGAGTTGAGCTCCACGGTGTTGTCGTCATAATTTTATCGTTGCAGTTCTGGAATACCTGAGTTCGCCGACATCGAAAATCTTCACCCAGTACTGGGGAGGGAGTTTGGGAGTATTGCCACAGCTCGTATAATAGATGCTTTTCGAAGGTTGAGGTACACGATTTCCAGAGTTTACTTGGTTATGTGTTGACGGATGGATACAGTTGGAGCGTAGGGCATGTTAGTTGTGTGATATATATTGTGCCTCCCTGTATCCCCAACACCAGATTGCATAACCAGAAAGTTTCGGGAGTTAATAGGTGGGAATTCTAGTAGCTCTAGTTATTCTTCCGGCAGATATTTGGTATGTGATTGGGTAATCCTTACCACTTATTTGTTCCAGTCGTACCTTGTTGTTTCTTTCATCAACCTTTATCTAAGTGGCTTCTCACCTTAATGGTCGTGTAATCTTAACTAGGAATTC
>NC_053028.1:352244101-352263027 GCF_003073215.2 Triticum urartu
TCACAACACAAAACTTAAAGTAGAAAACTCGTGAGCTCCGTTAGCGAAAGAAAACAAAAGACCACTTCAAGGTACTGTAATGAACTCATTCTTTATTTATATTGGTGTTAAACCTACTGTATTCCAACTTCTCTATGGATTATAAACTATTTTACTAGCCATAGATTCATCAAAATAAGCAAACAACACACGAAAAACAGAATCTGTCAAAAACAGAACAGTCTGTAGTAATTTGTAGCTAGCGCAAGATCTGGAACCCCAAAAATTCTAAAATAAATTGCTGGACGTGAGGAATTTATCTATTAATCATATTCAAATAATTAACTAAATATCACTTTCCAAATAAAAATTACAGCAGTTCTCGTGAGCGCTAAAGTTTCTGTTTTTTACAGCAAGTTCAACAAGACTTTCCCCAAGTCTTCCCAACGGTTCTACTTGGCACAAACACTAATTAAACACAAAAAACACAACCAAAACAGAGGCTAAATAATTTATTTATTACTAAACAGGAGCAAAAAGCAAGGAATAAAAATAAAATTGGGTTGCCTCCCAACAAGCGCTATCGTTTAACGCCCCTAGCTAGGCATAACAAGCAGAATAGATCTAGGTATTGCCATCTTTGGTAGGCAATCCATAAGTGCTCTCATGATAGATTCATATGTAATTTTATTTTCTTTCTAGGAAGTGTTCCATGCCCTTTAATGGAAATTGAAATCTAATATTCCCTTCCTTCATATCAATAATTGCACCAACCGTTCTAAGGAAAGGTCTACAAGAATAATAGGGCAAGAAGGATTGCAATCTATATCAAGAACGATAAAATCTACGGGCACATAATTCCTATTTGCAACAATAAGAACATCATTAATTCTTCCCATAGGTTTCTTAATAGTGGAATCCGCAAGATGCAAGTTTAGAGAGCAATCATCAAAATCACGGAAATCTAGTAAATCACACAAAGTTTTGGGAATAGTAGAGACACTAGCACCCAAATCACACAAAGCATAAAACTCATAATTTTTAATTTTAATTTTAATAGTTGGTTCCCACTCATCATAAAGTTTTCTAGGGATAGAAACTTCCAATTCAAGTTTTTCTTCATAAGATTGCATCAAGGCATCAACGATATGTTTAGTAAACGCTTTATTTTGACTATAAGCGTGAGGAGATTTTAGCACGGATTGCACAAGGAAATACAATCAATAAAGAGCAATTTTCATAGTTAAATTCTTGAAATCATAATAGTGGGTGAGGAGTCCTGGATTAGGGGGTGTCCGGAGCCGGACTATACCTTCAGCCGGACTCCTGGACTATGAAGATACAAGATTGAAGACTTCGTCCCGTGTCCGGAAGGGACTTTCCTTGGCGTGGAAGGCAAGCTTGGCGATACGGATATGAAGATCTCCTACCATTGTAACCGACTTTGTGTAACCCTAACCCTCTCCGGTGTCTATATAAACCGGAGGGTTTTAGTCCGTAGGACAACATACCAACAACAATCATACCATAGGCTAGCTTCTAGGGTTTAGCCTCTCCGATCTCGTGGTAGATCTACTCTTGTACTACCCATATCATCAATATTAATCAAGCAGGACGTAGGGTTTTACCTCCATCGAGAGGGCCCGAACCTGGGTAAAACTTCGTGTCCCTTGCCTCCTGTTACCATCCGGCCTAGACGCATAGTTCGGGACCCCCTACCCGAGATCCGCCGGTTTTGACACCGACATTGGTGCTTTCATTGAGAGTTCCTCTTTGTCGTTCGCCGTCAGGCTCGATGGCTCCTACGATCATCAATAGCGATGCAGTCCAGGGTGAGACCTTCCTCCCCAGACAGATCTTCGTCTTCGGCGGCTTCGCACTGCGGGCCAATTCACTTGGCTGTCTGGAGCAGATCGAAAGCTACGCCCCTGGCCGTCAGGTCAGATTTGGAAGTTTAAACTACACGGCTAACATCCGCGGGGACTTGATCTTCGACGGATTCGAGCCACTGCCGAGCGCGCCGCACTGTCCCGACGAGCATGATCTAGCTCTGCCGCCAAAGTGCCCTGGAGGCCGCACCCGCATCATCTCCGACCCTTAATTCGGAGCCAACTGCGCCGATCGAGGATGGGCGGTTGGACGCCACCTCGGGGGCTGCGACCCCAACGGATTGAGCCGAACACCAGCCCCGTACTCTGCGAGACTCGTGACTCCAAGGAGCCGGACTCCTCTCCGGACTCGAACCCTCCGCGCCCCTGCCGATCAATCCGATCACGATTGGGCGCCGATCATGGAGTTCACTGCCGCGGACATCTTTCAGCACTCGCCTTTCGGCGATATCCTGAAGTCACTGAAGTCTCTCTCTTTATCAGGAGAGCCCTGGCCGGACTACGGTCAGCAAGGTTGGGGTACGGACGATGAAGAAATTCAAAGCCCACCCACCACCCACTTTGTAGCCACTGTCGACGACTTAACCGACATGCTCGACTTCGACTCCGAAGACATCGACGGTATGGACGCCGATGAAGGAGATGATGAAGAACCAGCGCCTACTAGGCCCTGGAAAGCCACCTCGTCATATGACATATACATGGTGGACACCCCAAAAGAGGGAGATGGCGATGGAACAGCGGAGGATGACCCCTCCAAGAAACAGCCTAAGCGCCGGCGTCAGCGGCGCCGCTCAAAATCCGCCAAAACAAATACGGTGATTCCAGCACGGGAGATAATAATACTCCGGAAAGCGCCGAAGAAAACCCCCTCCAGCAAGATTTAGCACAGGAGGATGGAGAAACCAGCCCTCATGAGAGAGCGGCAGACAGAGAGGTCGAGGACGATAATTATATGCCTCCCTCCGAAGACGAGGCAAGCCTCGACGACGACGAATTCGTCGTGCCAGAGGATCCCGTCGAGCAAGAGCGTTTTCAACGTAGGCTTATGGCCACGGCAAGAAGCCTCAAGAAAAAACAGCAACAGCTTAGAGCTGATCAAGATTTGCTAGTCGACAGATGGACTGAAGTCCTTGCGGCCGAAGAGCATAAACTCGAACGCCCCTCCAAGAGCTACCCAAAGCGCAGGTTGCTACCCCGATTAGAGGAGGAAGCACTTGATGCGGCCGACCGGCCACCTCGTGGCCGCGACAGAGAGGCCTCTCGGCCCTCCACTCAAGCCGCACCCCGTACCAAGGCACGGGAATATGCGCCGGACTTACGAGATATGTTGGAGGACAAGGCAAGGCAAACAAGATCGATCTACGGATCGCGGTGGGCGCCCCACGGCTCAGACGGTAACCGTCACGCCGGCCACAAATTCGGCAGGGCCGAACACAGTAGACAAAGCTCATTGGAGCTACGTCATGATATAGCCCAGTACAGAGGCGCCGCACACCCACTATGCTTCACAGACGAAATAATGGATCATCAAATCCCCGAGGGTTTCAAACCCGTAAACATCGAATCATATGATGGCACAACAGATCCTGCGGTATGGATCGAGGATTATCTCCTTCATATCCACATGGCCGCGGCGATGATTTCCACGCCATCAAATACCTCCCACTCAAGCTTAAAGGACCAGCTCGGCATTGGCTTAACAGCTTGCCAACAGGATCAATCAGTTGTTGGGAGGACCTGGAAGCCGCATTCCTCGACAATTTCCAGGGCACTTATGTGCGACCCCCAGACGCCGATGACCTAAGTCACGTAATTCAGCAGCCAGAGGAATCGGCCAGGCAATTCTGGACATGGTTCCTAACAAAGAAAAATCAAATAGTCGACTGTCCGGACGCTGAGGCCCTAGCAGCCTTCAAGCACAATATCCGTGACGAGTGGCTGGCCCGGCACCTTGGACAGGAAAAGCCGAAATCTATGGCAGCACTCACGACACTCATGACCCGCTTTTGCGCGGGAGAAGACAGCTGGCTTGCTCGTAGCAACAATATGACCAAGAACCCTGGTAATTCGGACACCAGGGACAGTAGTGGCAGGTCGCGTCGCAACAAGCAGAAGCGCCGCATTAACGGCGACAATGCTGAGGATACGGCAGTTAATGCCGGATTCAGAGGCTCTAAATCCGGTCAGCGGAAAAAGCCATTCAAAAGGAATCCTAGGGGCCGTCCAGTTTGGACCGAATACTCGACCGCTTGTGCCAGATACATGGCACCCCCGAAAAGCCGCCAATCACACCAACAGGGATTGTTGGGTGTTCAAGCAGGCAGGCAAGTTAAACGCCGAAAATGAAGACAAGGGGCTGCATAGCGATGACGACGAGGAGCCCCGGCCGCCGAACAATAGTGGACAGAAGGGTTTTCCCCCACAAGTGCGGACGGTGAACATGATATACGCAACCCACGTCCCCAAAAGGGAGCGGAAGCGCGCGTTAAGGGACGTATACGCGGTAGAGCCAGTCGCCCCAAAGTTCAACCCATGGTCCTCCTGCCCGATCACCTTTGATCGAAGGGACCATCCCACTAGCATCCGTCATGGCGGATTCGCTGCATTGGTTCTAGACCCAATTATTGACGGATTTCATCTCACTAGAGTCCTTATGGACGGCGGCAGCAGCCTGAACCTGCTTTACCAGGATACAGTGCGGAAAATGGGCATAGATCCCTCGAGGATTAAGCCCACCAAAACGACCTTTAAAGGCATAATACCAGGTGTAGAGGCCAACTGTACAGGCTCAGTCACACTTGAAGTGGTCTTCGGATCTCCGGATAATTTCCGAAGCGAGGAGTTAATCTTCGACATAGTCCCGTTCCGCAGGTTATCACGCACTGCTCGGGCGAACCGCATTCGCCAAGTTCAATGCGGTACCGCACTACGCATACCTTAAGCTCAAGATGCCAGGCCCTCGAGGAGTAATTACGGTCAATGGAAACACCGAACGCTCCCTCCGAACGGAGGAGCACACGGCGGCCCTTGCAGCGGAAGTACAAAGCAGCCTCTCCAGGCAGTTCTCCAGTCCGGCCACTAAACGTCGACACCGTCAAGCGCGCCCGGAGTAACCTACAACAAGACCGCCTGGCACGATCCGAGCAGGCATAGCAATGCGGCCCCAACCCCAACCCTCGCAAAAAGGCGACGCCAGTACTTCACGTACATAACTACGCTCTAGAGATACCATGGGTACAGGGGGAGGGGCACCATCACGGCACGCCAAACATGGCTTAAACCGTACCAGGGGCTGCCGATTTTTTTAATTTTCTCTTACTTTCAGGACTCCATCCTTCGGAAGGCCTGTTCGGCAGTTCAATTGCCGCACAAACGATGCAAGAACCAGGGAAGCAGACAAGCCACGCCGCATTACGGAACTCCCAGGTGGTCTCTATCACGAGTATACCTGTTCCGCATACTATTCCGCAGCTTGCCCCTGGAACGGACATGTTAACTAGTCCAACCTTCCACTTATCGCATTATTTGTATCGTTCTGCTTTGATCGCAGCCCTTTTTAATAAACAATGCATAGCTTTCGTCTATTTTTGCATTACCTTTTTTCTTTATATATGTTCCTTAACGACATGTTGCACCCGTACACGTTGGTACGGCCAAAATACGCCAGGGGCTTTAGTACCCCTCAATATGGTGTGAGAAGTCCGAACACTTTAACAAGTGCGGCACCCCGAACTTATAGCATTATATGCATCGGCTCCGAATCATGTCTTGGGTCAATAGTTGGGTTTGCCCGGCTCCTATGTTTTGGTGCCTTACGTTCCGCTATATCGGCTAAGGTAGCACTAGGAGAACCACTGCGATTGTGCCCCAGTTGAGCTGGGTCGAGCACCTCAGTGGAGAAAGCTAAAACTGACTGTCATGATGAAGCGAGAGCTGGTCGCTGTTCGAGAGTTTTTCGAGTCCCTAAAGACTTATGCCGCTTAGGGCGAGGAGCCGGCTCTGTCCGGCCAAGGCGTGGATAGCGCCCCGAACTCGGTCTTCCGAATACCAGGGGCTTCGCCGAAATTTAAAATTATAGAATTCTATGGCTAAGTGAGAGTGTTCACGCATTATAGTCTGATTGCCTTGTTCGTTGGGCTGAGCGCCTCCCTCGAAGGACCCAAACATGGGAAAAAGAGCGCTCAGGTTTATCCCCGAACACCCCAGCACTAGCGGCACGGGGGCAGAAGCCGACGACTCGCCATCTCTCAGAATTGATAAACAGCCGCACAGAAGGTAATATTTTAAATTCCAACAGCATTGCTTAGCGCATATGAACAAGTTTTCAGCGCACAGGACAAAACGAGCAAGTTTCACTCAAAAATTACATCCCTAGAACATTCATCGCCACAAGGCAGGCACCCTTCAGAACATCCTTATAGTAATTCTCGGGCTTGCGATGCTCTTTCCCCGGCGGTGGCCCGTCCTTCACAAGCTTCTCAGCATCCAGCTTGCCCCAGTGCACCTTAGCACGGGCAAGGGCCCTACGGGCACCTTCAATGCAGACGGAGCGCTTGATGACTTCGAGCCTTGGACAGGCCTCCACCAGCCGCCGCACCAGCCCGAAATAGCTCCCAGGCAGAGCCCTCCAGGCCACAGCCGAACTAATGAGGCCCTTCATGGCCTGTTCGGCCGCCTTGTGGAGCTCGACCAGTTGCTTCAGCTGGTCGCTCAGGGGCACGGGGTGTCCGGCCTCAGCATACTGAGACCAGAACACCTTCTCTGTCGAGCTGCCCTCCTCGGCTCGATAGAATGCGGCGGCATCGGACACACTCCGGGGAAGATCTGCGAACGCTCCTGGAGAGCTCCGGATTCGGGTAAGTAACAAGTAACTCACGTTTATGTGTTTGCTTTGCATAAAGAATGCCTTACCCGCCGCTATCTTCTTCACCTCATCCAACTCCTGGAGGGTCTTCTGGGATTCGGCCTTGGCAGACTTGGCATTTTCAATAGCCACCGCGAGCTCGGACGCTCGCGTCTTTGAGTCAAGCTCCAAACTCTCATGTTTTTCCATGAGAGCCTGGAGCTCTTGCCGTACCTTGCCAACCTCGGCCTCATACTTCTCCCGCTCGGTGCGCTCCGGCCGCCCTCTTCTCGGCCTCGACCAGCGCTTGCTTAAGGGTCGCCACCTCAGACGTGGCCCCTACAATAGCCACGATAATCCTGTCATTTTTTGCAATTGCACCTTTTTATATATATTTAAACAAGGTATTTCTTACCTTCATTGTCCTCGAGCTGCTTCTTGGCACGCCCGAGCTCTTGCTCGGACCGCTCGAGGTTCTGCTTTAGCGTGTCCACTTCCGCAGTCAGTGCGGCGGACGCAAGCAGAGAAGCCTGCATACGCATATTGACTCTTTTGTTAGACTCCTGTGAATTTTATTTGATCCTCTATTCGGCTTTTCTTCCCGAACGCCAAACAGAGCATCAGGGGCTACTGTCTATGCGGTAATATTATTTACACATTCTTTACTTACCTCAAAGCCTGTTAAAAGGCTAGTACAAGCTTCAGTCAGTCCGCTCTTGGCGGACTGAACCTTCTGGATCACCGCACTCATAATAGTGCGTGCTCCTCGTCGATGGAGGCCTTGGACGGGGGCCGCCGGCACGGTGGACTTGCTCCTCTTGGAAGGAGGTCCCCCGCCGGACTCTGGAAACTTTGAAGGTTCCGGAGCGGTGTCCGGCCTAGAGCCGGACTTGGAGCCCTGAGGGGTTTCATCCCCTTCACTCCTGGAGTCCGGGAGGTCGCCTTGCGGCGCCTCCAGGACCACCTCCCCCCGCCCTACGGATGAACACCGAAGTGTTGTCCCAACAGGTTCCAAGCCGGGAGGAGGTGGTCCTGGAGGCGTCGCAAGGCGACCTCCCGGACTCCAGGAGTGAAGGGGATGAAACCCCTCAGGGCTCCAAGTCCGGCTCTAGGCCGGACACCGCTCCGGAACCTTCAAAGTTTCCAGAGTCCGGCGGGGGACCTCCTTCCAAGAGGAGCAAGTCCACCGTGCCGGCGGCCCCCGTCCAAGGCCTCCATCGACGAGGAGCACCGCACTATTATGAGTGCGGTGATCCAGAAGGTTCAGTCTGCCAAGAGCGGACTGACTGAAGCTTGTACTAGCCTTTTAACAGGCTTTGAGGTAAGTAAAGAATGTAAATAATATTACCGCATAGACAGTAGCCCCTGATGCTCTGTTTGGCGTTCGGGAAGAAAAGCCGAATAGAGGATCAAATAAAATTCGCAGGAGTCTAACAAAAATGGAGTCAATATGCGTATGCAGGCTTCTCTGCTTGCGTCGCCGCACTGACTGCGGAAGTGGACACGCTAAAGCAGAACCTCGAGCGGTCCGAGCAAGAGCTCGGGCGTGCCAAGAAGCAGCTCGAGGACAATGAAGGTAAGAAATACCTTGTTTAAATATATATAAAAAGGTGCAATTGCAAAAAATGACAGGATTATCGTGGCTATTGTAGGGGCCACGTCTGAGGTGGCGACCCTTAAGCAAGCGCTGGTCGAGGCCGAGAAGAGGGCGGCTCGGAGCGCACCGAGCGGGAGAAGTATGAGGCCGAGGTTGGCAAGGTACGGCAAGAGCTCCAGGCTCTCATGGAAAAACATGAGAGTTTGGAGCTTGACTCAAAGACGCGAGCGTCCGAGCTCGCGGTGGCTATTGAAAATGCCAAGTCTGCCAAGGCCGAATCCCAGAAGACCCTCCAGGAGTTGGATGAGGTGAAGAAGATAGCGGCGGGTAAGGCATTCTTTATGCAAAGCAAACACATAAACGTGAGTTACTTGTTACTTACCCGAATCCGGAGCTCTCCAGGAGCGTTCGCAGATCTTCCCCGGAGTGTGTCCGATGCCGCCGCATTCTATCGAGCCGAGGAGGGCAGCTCGACAGAGAAGGTGTTCTGGTCTCAGTATGCTGAGGCCGGACACCCCGTGCCCCTGAGCGACCAGCTGAAGCAACTGGTCGAGCTCCACAAGGCGGCCGAACAGGCCATGAAGGGCCTCATTGTTCGGCTGTGGCCTGGAGGGGCTCTGCCTGGGAGCTATTTCGGGCTGGTGCGGCGGCTGGTGGAGGCCTGTCCAAGGCTCGAAGTCATCAAGCGCTCCGTCTGCATTGAAGGTGCCCGTAGGGCCCTTGCCCGTGCTAAGGTGCACTGGGGCAAGCTGGATGCTGAGAAGCTTGTGAAGGACGGGCCACCGCCGGGGAAAGAGCATCGCAAGCCCGAGAATTACTATAAGGATGTTCTGAAGGGTGCCTGCCTTGTGGCGGATGAATGTTCTAGGGATGTAATTTTTGAGTGAAACTTGCTCGTTTTGTCCTGTGCGCTGAAAACTTGTTCATATGCGCTAAGCAATGCTGTTGGAATTTAAAATATTACCTTCTGTGCGGCTGTTTATCAATTCTGAGAGATGGCGAGTCGTCGGCTTCTGCCCCCGTGCCGCTAGTGCTGGGGTGTTCGGGGATAAACCTGAGCGCTCTTTTTCCCATGTTTGGGTCCTTCGAGGGAGGCGCTCAGCCCAACGAACAAGGCAATCAGACTATAATGCGTGAACACTCTCACTTAGCCATAGAATTCTATAATTTTAAATTTCGGCGAAGCCCCTGGTATTCGGAAGACCGAGTTCGGGGCGCTATCCACGCCTTGGCCGGACAGAGCCGGCTCCTCGCCCTAAGCGGCATAAGTCTTTAGGGACTCGAAA
This sequence comes from Triticum urartu, assembly GCF_003073215.2. Classification (NCBI taxonomy): domain Eukaryota; kingdom Viridiplantae; phylum Streptophyta; class Magnoliopsida; order Poales; family Poaceae; genus Triticum; species Triticum urartu. The sequence continues at coordinate 352,253,699 of NC_053028.1, forward strand.
AACCTCTCGAACAGCGACCAGCTCTCGCTTCATCATGACAGTCAGTTTTAGCTTTCTCCACTGAGGTGCTCGACCCAGCTCAACTGGGGCACAATCGCAGTGGTTCTCCTAGTGCTACCTTAGCCGATATAGCGGAACGTAAGGCACCAAAACATAGGAGCCGGGCAAACCCAACTATTGACCCAAGACATGATTCAGAGCCGATGCATATAATGCTATAAGTTCGGGGTGCCGCACTTGTTAAAGTGTTCGGACTTCTCACACCATATTGAGGGGTACTAAAGCCCCTGGCGTATTTTGGCCGTACCAACGTGTACGGGTGCAACATGTCGTTAAGGAACATATATAAAGAAAAAAGGTAATGCAAAAATAGACGAAAGCTATGCATTGTTTATTAAAAAGGGCTGCGATCAAAGCAGAACGATACAAATAATGCGATAAGTGGAAGGTTGGACTAGTTAACATGTCCGTTCCAGGGGCAAGCTGCGGAATAGTATGCGGAACAGGTGTACTGCTCGTGATAGAGACCACCTGGGAGTTCCGTAATGCGGCGTGGCTTGTCTGCTTCCCTGGTTCTTGCATCGTTTGTGCGGCAATTGAACTGCCGAACAGGCCTTCCGAAGGATGGAGTCCTGAAAGTAAGAGAAAATTAAAAAATCGGCAGCCCCTGGTACGGTTTAAGCCATGTTTGGGCGTGCCGTGATGGTGCCCCTCCCCCTGTACCCATGGTATCTCTAGAGCGTAGTTATGTACGCGAAGTACTGGCGTCGCCTTTTTGCGAGGGTTGGGGTTGGGGCCGCATTGCTATGCCTGCTCGGATCGTGCCAGCGGTCTTGTTGTAGGTTACTCCGGGCGCGCTTGACGGTGTCCGGACGTTTAGTGGCCGGACTGGAGAACTGCCTGGAGAGGCTGCTTTGTACTTCCGCTGCAAGGGCCGCCGTGTGCTCCTCCGTTCGGAGGGAGCGTTCGGTGTTTCCATTGACCGTAATTACTCCTCGAGGGCCTGGCATCTTGAGCTTAAGGTATGCATAGTGCGGTACCGCATTGAACTTGGCGAATGCGGTTCGCCCGAGCAGTGCGTGATAACCACTGCGGAACGGGACTATGTCGAAGATTAACTCCTCGCTTCGGAAATTATCCGGAGATCCGAAGACCACTTCAAGTGTGACTGAGCCTGTACAGTTGGCCTCTACACCTGGTATTACGCCTTTAAAGGTCGTTTTGGTGGGCTTAATCCTCGAGGGATCTATGCCCATTTTCCGCACTGTATCCTGGTAAAGCAGGTTCAGGCTGCTGCCGCCGTCCATAAGGACTCTAGTGAGATGAAATCCGTCAATAATTGGGTCTAGAACCAATGCGGCGAATCCGCCATGACGGATGCTAGTGGGATGGTCCCTTCGATCAAAGGTGATCGGGCAGGAGGACCATGGGTTGAACTTTGGGGCGACTGGCTCTACCGCGTATACGTCCCTTAACGCGCGCTTCCGCTCCCTTTTGGGGACGTGGGTTGCGTATATCATGTTCACCGTCCGCACTTGTGGGGGAAAACCCTTCTGTCCACTATTGTTCGGCGGCCGGGGCTCCTCGTCGTCATCGCTATGCAGCCCCTTGTCTTCATTTTCGGCGTTTAACTTGCCTGCCTGCTTGAACACCCAACAATCCTGTTGGTGTGATTGGTCGGCTTTTCGGGGGTGCCATGTATCTGGCACAAGCGGTCGAGTATTCGGTCCAAACTGGACGGGCCCCTAGGATTCCTTTTGAATGGCTTTTTCCGCTGACCGGATTTAGAGCCTCTGAATCCGGCATTAACTGCCGTATCCTCAGCATTGTCGCCGTTAATGCGGCGCTTCTGCTTGTTGCGACGCGACCTGCCACTACTGTCCCTGGTGTCCGAATTACCAGGGTTCTTGGTCATATTGTTGCTACGAGCAAGCCACTGTCTTCTCCCGCGCAAAAGCGGGTCATGAGTGTCGTGAGTGCTGCCATAGATTTCGGCTTTTCCTGTCCAAGGTGCCGGGCCAGCCACTCGTCACGGATATTGTGCTTGAAGGCTGCTAGGGCCTCAGCGTCCGGACAGTCGACTATTTGATTTTTCTTTGTTAGGAACCATGTCCAGAATTGCCTGGCCGATTCCTCTGGCTGCTGAATTACGTGACTTAGGTCATCGGCGTCTGGGGGTCGCACATAAGTGCCCTGGAAATTGTCGAGGAATGCGGCTTCCAGGTCCTCCCAACAACTGATTGATCCTGTTGGCAAGCTGTTAAGCCAATGCCGAGCTGGTCCTTTAAGCTTGAGTGGGAGGTATTTGATGGCGTGGAAATCATCGCCGCGGGCCATGTGGATATGAAGGAGATAATCCTCGATCCATACCGCAGGATCTGTTGTGCCATCATATGATTCGATGTTTACGGGTTTGAAACCCTCGGGGATTTGATGATCCATTATTTCGTCTGTGAAGCATAGTGGGTGTGCGGCGCCTCTGTACTGGGCTATATCATGACGTAGCTCCAATGAGCTTTGTCTACTGTGTTCGGCCCTGCCGAATTTGTGGCCGGCGTGACGGTTACCGTCTCGAGCCGTGGGGCGCCCCCGCGATCCGTAGATCGATCTTGTTTGCCTTGCCTTGTCCTCCAACATATCTCGTAAGTCCGGCGCATATTCCCGTGCCTTGGTACGGGGTGCGGCTTGAGTGGAGGGCCGAGAGGCCTCTCTGTCGCGGCCACGAGGTGGCCGGTCGGCCGCATCAAGTGCTTCCTCCTCTAATCGGGGTAGCAACCTGCGCTTTGGGTAGCTCTTGGAGGGGCGTTCGAGTTTATGCTCTTCGGCCGCAAGGACTTCAGTCCATCTGTCGACTAGCAAATCTTGATCAGCTCTAAGCTGTTGCTGTTTTTTCTTGAGGCTTCTTGCCGTGGCCATAAGCCTACGTTGAAAACGCTCTTGCTCGACGGGATCCTCTGGCACGACGAATTCGTCGTCTCGAGGCTTGCCTCGTCTTCGGAGGGAGGCATATAATTATCGTCCTCGACCTCTCTGTCTGCCGCTCTCTCATGAGGGCTGGTTTCTCCATCCTCCTGTGCTAAATCTTGCTGGAGGGGGTTTTCTTCGGCGCTTTCCGGAGTATTATTATCTCCCGTGCTGGAATCACCGTATTTGTTTTGGCGGGATTTTGAGCGGCGCCGCTGACGCCGGCGCTTAGGCTGTTTCTTGGAGGGGTCATCCTCCGCTGTTCCATCGCCATCTCCCTCTTTTGGGGTGTCCACCATGTATATGTCATATGACGAGGTGGCTTTCCAGGGCCTAGTAGGCGCTGGTTCTTCATCATCTCCTTCATCGGCGTCCATACCGTCGATGTCTTCGGAGTCGAAGTCGAGCATGTCGGTTAAGTCGTCGACAGTGGCTACAAAGTGGGTGGTGGGTGGGCTTTGAATTTCTTCATCGTCCGTACCCAACCTTGCTGACCGTAGTCCGGCCAGGGCTCTCCTGATAAAGAGAGAGACTTCAGTGACTTCAGGATATCGCCGAAAGGCGAGTGCTGAAAGATGTCCGCGGCAGTGAACTCCATGATCGGCGCCTGATCGGCGCCCAATCGGATTCGATCGGCAGGGGCGCGGAGGGTTCGGAGTCCGGAGAGGAGTCCGGCTCCTTGGAGTCACGAGTCTCGCAGAGTACGGGGCTGGTGTTGGCTCAATCGCCGTTGGGGTCGCAGCCCCCGAGGTGGCGTCCAACCGCCCATCCTCGATCGGCGCAGTTGGCTCCGAATTAAGGTCGGAGCCGATGCGGGTGCGGCCTCCAGGGCACTGTTCGGCGGCAGAGCTAGATCATGCTCGTCGGGACAGTGCGGCGCGCTCGGCAGTGGCTCGAATCCGTCGAAGATCAAGTCCCCGCGGATGTCAGCCGTGTAGTTTAAACTTCCAAATCTGACCTGACGGCCAGGGGCGTAGCTTTCGATCTGCTCCAGACATGGCCAAGTGAATTGGCCCGCAGGTGCAGCCGCCGAAGACGAAGATCTGTCGGGGAGGAAGGTCTCACCCTGGACTGCATCGCTATTGATGATCGTAGGAGCCATCGAGCCTGACGGCGACGACACAGAGGAACTCTCAATGAAAGCACCAATGTCGGTGTCAAAACCGGCGGATCTCGGGTAGGGGGTCCCGAACTGTGCGTCTAGGCCGGATGGTAACAGGAGGCAAGGGACACGAAGTTTTACCCAGGTTCGGGCCCTCTCAATGGAGGTAAAACCCTACGTCCTGCTTGATTAATATTGATGATATGGGTAGTACAAGAGTAGATCTACCACGAGATCGAGAGGCTAAACCCTAGAAGCTAGCCTATGGTATGATTGTTGTGTATGTTGTCCTACGGACTAAAACCCTCCAGTTTATATAGACACCGGAGAGGGTTAGGGTTACACAAAGTCGGTTACAATGGTAGGAGATCTACATATCCGTATCGCCAAGCTTGCCTTCCACGCCAAGGAAAGTCCCTTCCGGACACGGGACGAAGTCTTCAATCTTGTATCTTCATAGTCCGGAGTCCGGCTGAAGGTATAGTCCGCATCCGGACACCCCCTAATCCAGGACTCCCTCACCCACTATTATGGATTTCAAGGAATTTAACTATGAAAATTGCTCTTTGATTGATTGTATTTCCTTGTTGCAATCCGTGCTAAAATCTCCTCACGCTTATAGTCAAAATAAAGCGTTTACTAAACATATCGTTGATGCCTTGATGCAATCTTATGAAGAAAAACTTGAATTGGAAGTTTCTATCCCTAGAAAACTTTATGATGAGTGGGAACCAACTATTAAATTAAAATTAAAAATTATGAGTTTTATGCTTTGTGTGATTTGGGTGCTAGTGTCTCTACTATTCCCAAAACTTTGTGTGATTTACTAGATTTCCGTGATTTTGATGATTGCTCTCTAAACTTGCATCTTGCGGATTCCACTATTAAGAAACCTATGGGAAGAATTAATGATGTTCTTATTGTTGCAAATAGGAATTATGTGCCCGTAGATTTTATCGTTCTTGATATAGATTGCAATCCTTCTTGCCCTATTATTCTTGGTAGACCTTTCCTTAGAACGGTTGGTGCAATTATTGATATGAAGGAAGGGAATATTAGATTTCAATTTCCATTAAAAAAGGGCATGGAACACTTCCCTAGAAAGAAAATAAAATTACCATATGAATCTATCATGAGAGCCACTTATGGATTGCCTACCAAAGATGGCAATACCTAGATCTATTCTTGCTTGTTATGCCTAGCTAGGGGCGTTAAACGATAGCGCTTGTTGGGAGGCAACCCAATTTTATTTTTATTCCTTGCTTTTTGCTCCTGTTTAGTAATAAATAAATTATTTAGCCTCTGTTTTGGTTGTGTTTTTTGTGTTTAATTAGTGTTTGTGCCAAGTAGAACCGTTGGGAAGACTTGGGGAAAGTCTTGTTGAACTTGCTGTAAAAAACAGAAACTTTAGCGCTCACGAGAACTGCTGTCAATTTTTATTGAAAGTTATATTTAGTTAATTCTTTTTGAAGATGATTAATAGATAAATTCCTCACGTCCAGCAATTTATTTTAGAATTTTTGGGGTTCCAGATCTTGCGCTAGCTACAGATTACTACAGACTGTTCTGTTTTTGACAGATTCTGTTTTTCGTGTGTTGTTTGCTTATTTTGATGAATCTATGGCTAGTAAAATAGTTTATAATACATAGAGAAGTTGGAATACAGTAGGTTTAACACCAATATAAATAAGAATGAGTTCATTACAGTACCTTGAAGTGGTCTTTTGTTTTCTTTCGCTAACGGAGCTCACGAGATTTTCTACTTTAAGTTTTGTGTTGTGAAGTTTTCAAGTTTTGGGTAAAGATTTGATGGATTATGGAACAAGGAGTGGCAAGAGCCTAAGCTTGGGGATGCCCATGGCACCCCCAAGATAATCTAAGGACACCTAAAAGCCAAAGCTTGGGGATGCCCCGGAAGGCATCCCCTTTTTCGTCTACTTCTATCGGTAACTTTACTTGGAGCTATATTTTTATTCACCACATGATATGTGTTTTGCTTGGAGCGTCTTTTATGATTTGAGTCTTTGCTTATTAGTTTACCACAATCATCCTTTCTGTACACACCTTTTGAGAGAGCCATACATGATTTGGAATTTGATAGAATACTCTATGTGCTTCACTTATATCTTTTGAGCTTTATAATTTTGCTCTAGTGCTTCACTTATATCTTTTAGAGCACGGTGGTGGATTTGTTTTATAGAAACTATTGTTCTCTCATGCTTCACTTAGATTATTTTGAGAGTCTTAATAGCATGGTAATTTTGCTTAAAATCCTAATATGCTTGGTATGCAAGATTAATAATAAAACTTTCTTATGAGTGTGTTGAATACTAAGAAAAGTTTGATGCTTGATGATTGTTTTGAGATATGGAGGTAATAATATCAAAGTCATGCTAGTTGAGTAGTTGTGAAATTGAGAAATACTTGTGTTGAGGTTTGCAAGTCCCGTAGCATGCACGTATGGTAAACGTTATGCAACAAATTTGAAACATGAGGTGTTATTTGATTGTCTTCCTTATGAGTGGCGGTCGGGGACGAGCGATGGTCTTTTCCTACCAATCTATCCCCCTAGGAGCATGCGCGTAGTGCCGAGGTTTTTGATGACTTGTAGATTTTTGCAATAAGTATGTGAGTTCTTTATGACTAATGTTGAGTCCATGGATTATACGCACTCTCACCCTTCCATCCTTGCTAGCCTCTTCGGTACCGTGCATTGCCCTTTCTCACATTGAGAGTTGGCGCAAACTTCGCCGGTGCATCCAAACCCCGTGATATGATACGCTCTTTCACACATAAACCTCCTTATATCTTCCTCAAAACAGCCACCATACCTACCTATTATGGCATTTCCATAGCCATTCCGAGATATATTGCCATGCAACTTTCCATCATTCCGTTCATCATGACACATTCATCATTGTCATATTGCTTAGCATGATCATGTAGTTGACATAGTATTTGTGGCAAAGCCACCGTTCATAATTCTTTCATACATGTCACTCTTGGTTCATTGCATATCCCGGTACACCGCCGGAGGCATTCATATAGAGTCATCTTTGTTCTAGTATCGAGTTGTAATCATTGAGTTGTAAATAAATAGAAGTGTGATGATCATCATTATTAGAGCATTGTCCCAAGTGAGGTATAAAAAGGCCATAAAAAAGAAAGGCCCAAAAAAAGAGAAAGGCCATAAAAAAGAGAAGGCCCAAAAAAATGAGAGAAAAAGAGAGAAGGGACAATGTTACTATCCTTTTACCACACTTGTGCTTCAAAGTAGCACCATGATCTTCATAGTAGAGAGTCTCTCATGTTATCACTTTCATATACTAGTGGGAATTTTTCATTATAGAACTTGGCTTGTATATTCCAACAATGGGCCTCCTCAAGTGCCCTAGGTCTTCATGAGCAAGCAAGTTGGATGCACACCCACTAGTTTCTTTTGTTGAGCTTTCATACATTTATAGCTCTAGTGCATCCGTTGCATGGCAATCCCTACTCCTTGCATTAACATCAATCGGTGGGCATCTCCATAGCCCATTGATTAGCCTCGTTGATGTGAGACTTTCTCCTTTTTTGTCTTCTCCACATAACCCCCTCATTATATTCTATTCCACCCATAGTGCTATGTCCATGGCTCGCGCTCATATATTGTGTGAAAGTTTATAGGTTTGAGATTACTAAAGTATGAAACAATTGCTTGGCTTGTCATCGGGGTTGTGCATGATGATAGCATTCTTGTGTGACGAAAATGAAACATGACTAAACTATATGATTTTGTAGGGATGAACTTTCTTTGGCCATGTTATTTTGAGAAGACATAATTGCTTAGTTAGTATGCTTGAAGTATTATCATTTTTATGTCAATATGAACTTTTGTCTTGAATCTTTCGGATCTGAATATTCATACCACAATTAATAAGAATTACATTAAAATTATGCCAAGTAGCACTCCGCATCAAAAATTCTGTTTTTATCATTTACCTACTCGAGGACGAGCAGGAATTAAGCTTGGGGATGCTTGATACGTCTCCAACGTATTCTATAATTTTTTATTGCTCCATGCTATATTATCTACTGTTTTGGACATTATTGGGCTTTATTATCCACTTTTATATTATTTTTGGGACTAACCTATTAACCGGAGGCCCAGCCCAGAATTGTTGTTTTTTGCCTGTTTTAGGGTTTCGAAGAAAAGGAATATCAAACGGAGTCCAAACGGAATGAAACCTTCGGAAACGTGATTTTCTCATCAGATAAGATCCAGGAGACTTGGACCCTCCGTCAAGAAAGCCACGAGGTGCTCACGAGGGTAGGGGCGCCCCCCTAGGGCGCGCCCCCCTGCCTCGTGGGCCCCTCGAAGCTCCACCGACGTACTTCTTCCTCCTATATATATCCACGTACCCCCAAACGATCGGGGATGGAGCCAAAAACCTAATTCCACCGCCGCAACTTTCTGTATCCACGAGATCCCATCTTGGGGCCTATTCCGGAGCTCCGCCGGAGGGGGCATCGATCACGGAGGGCTTCTACATCATCATCCAAGCCCCTCCGATGAAGTGTGAGTAGTTTACTTCAGACCTACGGGTCCATAGTTAGTAGCTAGATGGCTTCTTCTCTCTTTTTGGATCTCAATACAATGTTCTCCCCCTCTCTCATGGAGATCTATTCGATGTAATCTTCTTTTTGCGGTGTGTTTGTTGAGACCGATGAATTGTGGGTTTATGATCAAGTCTATCTATGAATAATATTTGAATCTTCTCTGAATTCTTTTATGTATGATTGGTTATCTTTGCAAGTCTCTTCGAATTATCAGTTTGGTTTGGCCTACTAGATTGGTTGTTCTTGCCATGGGAGAAGTGCTTAGCTTTGGGTTCAATCTTGCGGTGTCCTTTCCTAGTGACAGAAGGGGCAGCAAGGCACGTATTGTATTGTTGCCATCGAGGATAACAAGATGGGGGTTTTTTATCATATTGCATGAAACTATCCCTCTACATCATGTCATCTTGCTTAAGGCGTTACTCTGTTTTTAACTTAATACTCTAGATGCATGCTGGATAGCGGTCGATGAGTGGAGTAATAGTAGTAGATGCAGAATCGTTTCGGTCTACTTGTCTCGGACGTGATGCCTATATACATGATCATACCTAGATATTCTCATAACTATGCTCAATTCTGTCAATTGCTCAACAGTAATTTGTTCACCCACCGTAGAATACTTATGCTCTTGAGAGAAGCCACTAGTGAAACCTATGGCCCCCGGGTT
>NC_053028.1:352264027-352361691 GCF_003073215.2 Triticum urartu
ATAGTGAACCTCTGCTAATGATGCCACGTCACCTCGATTACTATTGATAAAGTCGCGTCAGTTTGAAACCCAGCTCAAATTTTAAAACAAAAACAAACAACAAAAGTTTTCAAACAATAAAACAAAAATGTTCGGATTGTGAAAAATATTCCATACTAAATATTGGTCAAGAAACCACACTTTTGTAAAGTATTTAAGTGCACTATATTAAGTAAAACGGTACCAAAAACGATTATTTAAATACCGTTTATAATTAATAAAATGTCAAACTAAGTTATTTGGGGACTAGACTTTTTGTGACTGTGGACTAAGTTCAAATACTAATTTAGATGCTAAGTGTATATTTTACTAAAACTAAAATAAAATGTAACTAAAATAAACCAGGAAAGAATAAATAAAAAGAAAAGAAATAAAACAAAGCAAAAGAAAAAGGACCCCCCTAGTTGGGCCTTGGACCAGCTAGCAGCCAAGCCAGCCCAACAGGCCCACCTAACCCCCTGGCCTATATAGCCTCGTACCCCAAACCCTAACCCCTCGTCGCCCCACTCGCCCACTCCTCGCTTCCCCTCCCCCCGATCCAGATCGGACCGGGGCACGCACGCATCGGCCTCAATGACCTTCCGCCGTCGCCGTCGCCCAGAGTTCCACGGACCTCGCCAGAGCCACCCTGTCGTCCCCAACCTTGTCGCCACGTCCCCGTCATCGCTCGCCTTCGTCCCTGTCCTCCTCCCCGAGCCCCGCTGCCGTTTCCCTATGCCCCGCGATGAGGCCCCCGACCTCTCCTCCTCTACCTCATGTCCTCGCGCGCACCCACACATGTCTGCGCCTTTGTGTGCACGCCCGTGCCCGCATCGCCGCACCCGCATGCCGGAGCTCGCGCTCCAAGATGCACTCCCCCTCCCCCGTTTCTGCTTTTGCCAGTGCCTGCGCGACCACGGCCGCTCCCGGCTGCGCTCAGGACCGTGCCGGCTGCGCTCCCCTCTAGCTCGCCGCGCTCGTAGTGCTCCTCCCCCTTGTCACCCGCGCAGCCCCGCTCGGCCCTGCTCGCCAGCCCAGCGCCTGCCGTCACCATGCCCCGCCGCGCCTCTCTCCCACTCGTTCTCTGCTGCAAGCTGCAGCTGCCACATGCTGCTGCCGCGCTCCACCCTCACCGCTGATGCGCGCTGCTGCTCCACTGCTAGCCCTGGCCTCCAGCGCCCGCCGTGCCCGGCCACCCGCTGCTGCTCCCGGCGGCTCTGGCGAGCCACCCCGCACGCATCGTCGCCTCTTACTGTGCCCCCAGCGCCCCGCTCGCATTTCGCGCGCCTCGCCTTTGGCCCCCGGTCCCGCACCGCTCCTCCACAGTCGGCGCCCTCCCCCCTTGCCGGAGTCCCCTTCCCTGGTGGACTCAGGCGCGCGCCCGCATGCCCGTAACCGCCACCCGTGCCCTGTTCAGGCCCTCTGGGCTACTGACTAGGGGCCCCGCGCCGCTGAAATGAAAACATTTAAAAAAGATAAAAATAAAAATATTAATTAATCAATTAAAGAATTAATTAACTTAATTAATTTTGTTTAATTAACCTAATCATTTAGCTAAACTAATTAAACCTGTTTAGTTAGTCTTAGACAATGACAGTGGGACCCACACGTTAGTTTGACTAAGTCAACGGTCAGAGTTGATCGCTGGCATCATGATGATGTCATAAATGCTTTTGAATAAATTAATCTGTTAATTCCTGAAAATGATTAAATATTTATAAATTAATATTAAATAATCCATACCTCGGATGAAGAAACTTTGTACATGAAAGTTGCTTAGAACGACGAGACGAATCAGAATACGCAGTCCGTTCGTTCACCACAGGCCCCTAGCATAGCGAACATGCAACAATCCACCTCTGGTTCGTTTGTCCAAAAACGTGAAACACCGGGAATACTTTCCCGGATGTTTCCCCCCTTCGTCGGTATCACCTACCACCGTGTTAGGGCACTCCTAGCACCGTTATATGTCATGGCATGCATCATCATCCATCTGTTTGCATTGTATTCATTGTTTCTTCCCCCTCTTATCTCCAGTAGACTATGAGACTGACGCCGCGACTACCCCGGTCGACTACGGTGTTGACGAACCCTCCTTCTCTGCCGAGCTTCCAGGCAAGCCCCACTTGATCAACCCGGTATCGCATATTCCTTCTTTCTTCTGCTTGCATTAGAGTAGTGTGGCATGTTACTGCTTTCGGTTAATCCTATTCCACTGTATGGCATGTCTTTGTTATTATAGTTGTTACCTTTACCTGCAATCCTAAATGCTTAGTATAGGATGCTAGTTTATCATCAGTGGCCCTACCTTGTCCGTCTGCCATGCTATACTACCGGGCCGTGATCACTCGGGAGGTGATCACGGGTATATACTTACATACATATTACATATGATACATGTGGTGACTAAAGTCAGGTCGGCTCGTAGAGTACCCGCGAGTGACTCACAGATTGGGGACTGAAAGGACATTTGTCCCGACGACCCTCTGGGTGGATCTTTGTGGCAGAGTGACATGGCAGGCTGAGACCACCTAGGTGAGAGGTGGGCCTGGCCCCTGGTCGGCGTCCACGGTTACATCAATTCACACGCTTAACGAGATCTTGGTATTTGATCAGACTCTTGCTACGAGCCTATACGCACTAACCAACTACGCGGGAACAGTTATGGGCACTCGACGTTGTGGTATCAGCCGAAGCCTTTTTGACATGAGCGACTGAGCGGGGTGTGCCGGGTTGGACCGCATAACACAACTTCCCTTGTAATGGACATTGCTAGGTCTGCTCACCAGCCGCCCTCGCAACATGCAACTGTGCAACGGGCGATGGGCCCAGGCCCTTGCACGCTTAGGATTTAGACCGGCGTGCTGACCTCTTTGTTGTGGCTAGGTAGGGCTGTGACGTGTTGATCTTCCGAGGACGAGCATGCCCAGGAAAGTGTGTCCGGCCAGAGGGATCGAGCGTGTTGGTTATTGTGGTGCACCCCTGCAGGGAAGTTTATCTATTCGAATAGCCATGTCCCCTGGTAAAAGGACGACCTGGAGTTGTACCTCGACCTTATGACAACTAGAACCGGATACTTAATATAACACACCCTTTCAAGTGCCAGATACAACCTAGTGATCGCTCTCTCACAGGGCGACAAGGAGAGGATCGCCGGGTAGGATTTATGCTATACATGATGCTTGGTGAAGTTACCAGCCACTCTCTTCTATATGCTTCAAGATGGAGGCTGCCAGAAGCGTAGTCTTCGATAGGACTAGCTATCCCCCTCTTATTCTGGCATTCTATAGTTCAGTCCACAAATACTACCCATTTCATTGATACCAATGCATATGTAGTGTAGATCCTTGCTTGTGAGTACTTTGGATGAGTACTCACGGATGTTTTCTCCCTCTTTTCCCCCTTTCTATTCTTCTTGATTGTTGCAACCAGATGCTGGAGCCCAGGAGCCAGACGCCACCGTCAATGACGACTCCTACTACAGCATGGGTGCCTACTGCTACATGCAGGGTGTCGCCAACGACCAGGAATAGTTTAGGAGGATCCCAGGAAGGAGGGTTGCACCTCTTTTAGATCTGTATCCCAGTTTGTGCTAGCCATCTTATGGCACCTTGTTTAACTTTATGTCTATACTCAGATATTATTGCTTCCGATGACTCGTCTATGATCGAGCACTTGTATTCGAGCCCTCGAAGCCCGTGGCTTGTATTATGATGCTTGTATGACTTATTTATTTGTAGAGTTGTGTTGTGATATCTTCCCGCGAGTCCCTGATTTTGATCATACATGTTTGCGTGTATGATTAGTGTACGATTGAATCAGGGGCATCACAAGTTGGTATCAGAGCCGACTGCCTGTAGGAATCCCCCTTCCACACCCCTTAGCCGAAGTCGAGTCTAGACATTGCAAAACTTTTACTAACATGGCTGTGTGGCTTACGGGCCGACGTCACCATTGGGTGGTATTAGGATCTTTTACTCCTCGATCTATACTCTGCGACTCTGATCTCTCTACTATTCCGGTTAAATGAATTTTTTAACTCTGACATTAGGATCTCGTGATTGCATCCACCCAGAGTGCCCCTTATTGCAGAGGATCGCCTGCTGCACCAAAAGATTCCGAAGATACTGTATGATGTTCTCTCGAGACTTTATGCCATCACTTTTGCAATTCCCTTCCATCGGTAAAACCCATATAGATAACCACGTACCCTTGCTATTCATACAATCATTCCCTGTTGATCTTGTTATTGCAAGATACCCCAAAATTCTCCCTATTGTGCCGAGAATACTTTGTGCCTACTACCTTGAAGTTCTTTGCTACCTGAATACCTTTATGGATAATTTCTCACACTTACCGAGTATCCACTCATATCCAGTTGATTCATGTATTTCACAAAAGTCTTCGAAATACCATTCAATCTTCCAAAAATCCTCAACATCTTATTGCTCTTGAAATTTTTGCTTGCTTGCATTATGATTAACCCCATAAATCTGGTAATCTTATTGGCATCTTTTGTCATTATCATTTTGAGTCCGTTGATTCAATATGTTGCGAATGCTCACAATCCTCAATCAGATCCTAGAATTCATCCTTCCGGCTCAGACGTCATTTTAAACATGAGCTAGATCTCGACCAGTCAAATTGTCATCGATTGTACCCCTAAGTCTACCCGACTTATCCATCCTTAAATAGAGCATTTGCTTCCGATCCCTTGATTTGGAAATCATAATTCCTTTTTATTTGAGCTTTGAATTAGTCAGTTGTTTAATCCAATGCCTTTGCATGGTTTCTTCCTCTGGTTGTGTGCCGGTGCTCACGTCAGCTCCGTTATGGACCGTCAGATCCGTTGTTGAATTATCATCCGAAAGTGTCCTTCGTATACAAAAATGAGAAGTTCTTTCCCTGATACATAATGCCATTGGTAAATCCTATTCTCTGATTTGGCTAACCATGCTCTGCTTTTCAAGCTAGTGATAATTACTCTCGAAGTTTGTGGCATATGTTTCTAAGATGCCCTGATGGGTTGAGCCTATGCCTTCCTTAATCTGTGTGGACCCGAAAGTTTTCCAAGGTTCATACTCCTCTGGTAATTCACCAGGTAGGTCTTCGCACTCAAATCATTTTTAATAGAGCAGTGATTGAAAGTTTATGCATTGCAAAAGTGGGAGTCGACCTTGAACTTTGTGTTCATGCCCATGGACACGATGTAGATCTTATCATTAAAGCTTCTCTTAAATTAATTATTTCCTTGGTATAAGTTCATTTTATATCTGGGATCTGGCCTTTTTCAATCGTGGTTCCGAGCATGTTCTCCTTTAAATACCATTTCTCGTGTAAGTTTAAGCACTTGTCTTCTACAGAGCAATACCCCAGTCCAACCTCTACTTTGATATGTCGTCGAATATTACCCCCCGGTATCTCGATATTATCACGGAACTGCATAACTTATGAGTTCTTCATGAAGTACTACATTCTCACTGATTCCAATTTTCTTCACGGGCTCTGAGTTATTAAACACCCAAAGACACTGACAACTGAATCGAGTCCGCACTCGATTCAATGAGGATTAGATATCTTCATTGCTTACAAGTTTAATACTCCAACATGTCTTTCCTAGCATGAATGGCTACATCAATATCATGCTAATTTTAACTGTGCTACATGGTCCTTCTTCCCGGAGCACAAATTTTGATGGTGAGCTAATCTTACGTCGACCTTCCTCGTCATATAATTTCTCCTTGAACAACAAACTTGATTTCGAGTTTGTGTCATACACATGGTTCCAATAGCCATTTTCTTCATCATTCCTTTGACTTGATTCCATCGCCGATCAATTACATCTTCATGAAATCTCTCAACAAATGTGTCGTGATCATCATCAGCATTCTGATGTGAAAAATTCAAAACTTCTAGCAACCTTATTGCTTGTAAGTTAATGAGCGATAGTTACATTCTTTGTGTATTGGATATCGAATCACCCTTCTAACATTGATCTTGCTACCTAAGCCCATAATTAGGGTGCACCTTTCAACCAATGTTTGATTGTGTATGTTTTCCTTGAGCATACATCATTATATCATTTGATATGACACATGTTATCTCCTTTTTCACATAATTGTGGAAATCCATCTTTTTGGAGATCTCGATGATATCTAGTTGAGTCCATCAGCCACCTCCTCATCCTCTCCTTGGTTTAATGATGAACTCTGGTTTCGGAACTTGCTTCCATGGTTCATTTCCCGAGAATCTTAAAATGTCCTTGAGTTAATTTGTGTTGCACCTTTTCTTCTCGGGCATCCTGAGTCTGAGGTATCCTGACACCAATCAGATCTGAAACTCGATCAGATATGATGGTTGGAACATTTTCCAAGAGTCATAGCATTGGTATTTATATGACCCGGTAAGAGGATGTCATGCCTAGCATACCTGCCCGGAGGACCTATTGTTATAGTTTCCTTTTAGCGATTCTTCCATGAGGAAATCGTAAGACTTATTTTATAAGTTGTTCGATGGATCCTTTGTGTATCCAAAGTCCGACCTTTGCTTGAAGACCATGTCAATGCTATCTCGAAGCATGTATGTGGCACTCCTATCATCAATAAGAACATTTGAAGCACAATGCTAAATGTTCTTTATCAATTATTCAAACACTGTTGTTTGGGTACTGTCATGAAATTCCTCTCCACTTACCTAAATGGTTTTCTACTTCTATACTGTCATGGAAATCATGCTCTGTTTGTCCTTGGGAAGGATATACCCCTGAAATATGTGTTTAAACACATTTTCCTTTCCATTGTTCTATTTAATTTGATAATCATATTATCCTTTCCATTGTTTGGTTTAACCTTTCTTGAGGTCTATATGGTCTAAGCAGTAATATTCTCCTGCTTATGTAAACACCTCGGTGTACAATTCTGTCAGCAAGACCCTGTTACTATTGTTGATGAAATTCCGGTAGCCACCGATGGATGATAAATTTGCCTAATGGTCCGCCTCGTTCAACGAGCAGGAAAATGGTTCTCTTCATCCCTCACCCTTGGTACCGACATTGTTGCCGACATAACTGATAGGATACCCTCTAACATATCTTGCTATCATGACCGTGCCATATGTCAACGCCTTCCTACTTTTAAACCACATGGTGGGACCATAACCAACATTTCCACAGGATCGAAACCTGACTCTCCTATACACCCACTACTAGGGAAAACCTTATACACAGAAATTTAGCAGTAGCGCATGGCAAAAACGGGCGCTAGTGCTAAGTAGAAGTAGCGCGTGTGCGAAAACCGCGCTACAGATACAATAGTGGCAGTAGCGCATGCGCATGAAAAAGCGCTACGACTAATATTCCCATTGCCAAAACGATAGGCTACGCATAGCAGTAGCGGTCTTGAGAGAAGCGCGCTACCGCTAGGACATAAGTAGCAGCGCGTTTCGCGCGGAGAGCGCTACTGCTAATGGAAATAAAATGAAATGGAAAAGTAAATGAAAAAGAAGGAAATAGAAAAAGGAGAAAGAAAAAAATAAAATGTAGATCAAAATAAATGAAAAAGCGAAAAAGGAGAAAGGCGTAGCAGTAGCGTTTGTTCGTAAGAGGCGCTATAGCTAACGTAGCTGCAGCGCGTTTCCTAGACCCCCGCTGTAGAAATAGAAAAGGAAATAAGAAATATGAAGGGAACTACATAGCTATAGCAGTAACGCACTTTGTGAAAATCGCTATAACTAACTTAGCTATAGCGCATTTCGCGAAAAGCGCTACCGCTAAGTTTGACTTAACCAAAAAACCTTTTCGCCCCGGCCACCACTTCTCCCCCAAATCCGTCGACCCACCCCACCGCCGTCTGCCCGATTCATCGTCGCCCCACTTCGCCGCCATCTCCTGCCGACGTCGACGCCCCCGGAGCCACCAGAGCCGTGCGTCGTCGACACCACCGGAGCCGCACGGCCACATCAACGCCACCGGAGCCGTAGTCGACGCCACCGGAGCCGCAGTCGACGCCACCGGATCCTCCCTCGCTGTCACCGGAGATGCCCCTGCCTCCCTCGCCACCACCGGAGCCATCCTCCATAAGCCCCCACCCGTCCTCTCTCTCTCTGTCTCTCTAAATTAGTTAGGTTAATTTAGTTAGGAAAAGAATTTAGTTAGGTTAATTTAGTTAGGAAAAGAATTTAGTTAGGTTAATTTAGTTAGGAAAAGAATTTAGTTAGGTTAATTTAGTTAGGGAAAGAATTTAGATAGGGCTTTGACAGAGACGCCCCTGCCTCCCTCGCCATAGGAAAAAATTGGATATGCTTAACTAGGGCAGTAGGGTTAGGGTTGTAGTGTTTAATTACAAATGTTAGGAAAGTAAGGTTTAACTAGATGTTAACTAGGGTGGTAGGATTTAGTTTAGAGAAAAAAATCAATATAAAAATATAAATTTCTATTAGTGTTTCCAGTCTAGTAGGCTCTTAATTTTTTAGTGAATTTTTATTAGGACAAAAATTTAGGACATAATTTGAGTTCTAGGTTCATAATTTGAGTTCTAGGGTTCATCCATCTATATTTGGTTTTTGAATTGAGTTTCAGAGAGCATGAGATTTGTGTAGATTTTCTTGAAGTGTCAAACACTAGGAGATGCAAATTTGAAGTGGTCATGATATATGAAAAATCCTCAGCTGTGTTTGCTCATTGATCATAATCGACATTGAAGTGGTTCGATTGTGCCCAAGTGGCCTTTTGTTGCTTCCAGGGAATGAAGCCGAGTGGCCTATGTTTTGCCAGAATGTTGATTCATTTCCGTTCCGGCAAAATTCAGGTTCTCGATTTGTCCACTTTTTAGCAAAGGTCATGCCAAAATTTTCCATGAATTTCGGCATGACTTGTGCTACAAACTAGGACATATCGAGTGCCCGGGATTTGCCGCACAGCCGGAAGGAGTCAACGTTCCTGCAAAACAGGCCTTTTTATGTCATTATTCATTTTATTAGGTCTAGAATTAATTGACTAGATTTAATCGTAGGAAACATGGCTAGCAACGATGAAGGACAGAGTTCTGGTGATTGCGACGACGTCTACCGGGCGGCAGAAGAATTTTTTAGCCTTGCCGACGACGCAGACCGGTGCTAGACTGAGACCGGTGCTGAGACTCAGACGGCGGCAGAGACCAGCGCTGCAGACGTGAGACCGGCGCTGCCTCGGGAGCGGAGCCAGGTGTAGAACGCAAGTAGGAAAACGCCCGTCAGGCAAACGAGCATCGTATATAACAAATCTAGCACCAACACCTACTTACTGCTAGACTACAGTAGTCGGTCATCTGTATGCGAGTGGACTTGACTGGACATATATTCTTCAAGAGCCAGAAGCAAAGGCGTCGATGCTACGGCAATCAAATAGGCTGCATCGTACGGACAACCGCCACCATCAACGATGAGAAACTACAGAAGATAGAAAATATGAGGAGCTCCCTCCTAAAGAAGTTTCACCAGATATTCTTGTTCCCGGGCCGGAATGAGAAGGATTATAAAGATCCAGATGAGGACCCGGCAATGAAGAGATAAACAAACACGCCATGACCAAGTTTAGCGACGCGTTAGCCGCCTGGAAAAATCGAGTGAAAGCAAAGATCATCGACAAGAAGGAACCCTACTCTGAGATTGTAAAGGATAATCCGACAATCACGAAAGAGCAGTTTCAAATATTCAAGGAGGCTTGCGAGGCCGAAGCTGCCAAAAAAAGTCTAAGTACATGAAGGGGCTTCAAGAGAGGAACATTGGGAGCCACCACCTCGGAAGCCGTGGTTACGGCGGAAAGAGGTCCAAATAGGCCAATGAGGACGCGGAAGCCGCGAGTCTGGGCATCCCAGACCCCTTGACGGATTTCACCGTCCCGCAGGAGCGTGACGTCCTCAGGGCCCGGCACCATTGGGACCCAGTGAAGAAGGTTTACGAGACAAAACCGGTCATTACGGAGTTCATGAGACTGCTGGTAATTTTAGTTTCTGATCAATTCGACTGCACATGTTAGTCATATTTGTAAACGATCCTTGTGCCTTTTGCAGAGAGAGCAGCACCGGATTGCGGCCGAAAGCGACTCGCCGTCTGAGGCATTAGCGAGGCCCAAGTGGGACACTCCATTCAACCGGGCGTTGAACATATTGAAACGACAACCGGTGGATACTCGACCGTCGTATGGACGCGTGCACGGTGTCGGAGACGGCACCACGTGGAAGAAGTACTACCGTGAGACCCGGAGGAGAGAAAGGAAAGACGGAGGTTAACTGAAGAAAACATCGACAAGAAGGTTGAGATTGCGGTTGAGAAGAAATCATCTCAGACAGTCGCAACAGCGGTAGCT
The DNA here is from genome assembly GCF_003073215.2 of Triticum urartu. Classification (NCBI taxonomy): domain Eukaryota; kingdom Viridiplantae; phylum Streptophyta; class Magnoliopsida; order Poales; family Poaceae; genus Triticum; species Triticum urartu. The sequence continues at coordinate 352,274,388 of NC_053028.1, forward strand.
GCCGCAAAACAGGTGGTTGCAGATTTGTCTACTTCCTTGGTGACGGGCGTTTTCACTTGGACAAGGCAAAATCCAGAAAAAATGCAGAGGACTTTCCCCTTGCTGACTTCTTGGGGAGCAGCTCGACTAGCGTTGCACCAGCCCCTGCTCCCTCACCGGCTCGCGCACCGGCTCCCGCACCAGACGTGCTCGGTGGTGCTTCGTCTTTGGCTGAGCTCGACGCCCTCACGGTATCTGTCACACCGGCCCCCTTCAATATAAATGTATAATCTCCCGTTTTCGTTGCCTTTCGGATGTCTCACGTCGTAGACTTTTCTTTGCAGGCCGACGAAACCCCGTGCACCATATTGTACACCATCGGCGACCAGAAGGTGGACGTGGGGAAGGCGACGATAATGGAGCCGAAGGAACCATTGTTCCACAGCCGGCCGATCCCCCCGAACGTCTTCAAGGTTTCCGTGGCCAGTGTCAAACCGGGCCACGAGAATTTGCCTCCTCCAATACTAGTGGGGGATGACGACGAGACACCGCCGCAGCTTGGTGATTGTTGCAATGGGTGGGTCCTGTTGTGGCCAAAGAGTCACCTTCATCTGGAGGTGGCCGGGAGCACACCCACGAGCACGCAGCCTCAGCAAGGTATGAAAATCAACACCCCACCTACCCAATTAGCGTCGGGTGTCGGGTTGGGTGATAGCGGACGGGGTAAGGAGGAGGCTCCATTAGTCGCTGAGGACGTCACCATGGATGAGATGAGGATGACGATGGCACTGAACAGTATGTCTATACTGGCGCCTTCTCAGGGTTTGAGCGTCATGAGTCGGTGCCTGAATTGCCGTCTCAACGTATTATGGACGACCTTCGAGTAGTAAAGAAGTCTAGGAAGAGAGCGAGGAAAAGGCAAAACGCTGATTCTATGATCCAGCAGCCTCGGCTTCAGGACCATATAGATATCCCCGATGCGGATAAATGGCATATCCCCGGTCAACAATCCACCTGCAACAGCGCTACGGGCCAGATTCGGCGATCTAAGGAGACTTCATGACGATGTGCTGCGGGTAGAGAAAACTCATCGCCTCGAAAGATCCAGGATACCCACTCTACGTGGTTAACGTTCCGCGGCAAATGTCGTACGTCGACAGCTTCCCCGCGGATAAGTTCTTCCTCCGATTCGATTACATATTCGACATGTTTCACGTGAAGAAGCTGGATTTTACGTTTGTCCGCCTTTATGCCTTGCACATGAACTACATCATCGGGTTGAGCAGATATCTCATATCTGTGTCGCTGACCCGTACTACATGCACGAGGGCTTCTTGGGAGTCTGCGCAAAGCACCGTAATACGCGAGGGATTACATCGTCAATTTCATGCTCGCCAATAAGGACAAGGAGGCGATTCTCGTGCCTTATCATCCCGTGTAAGTCATCCGCGCTGCTATCCTTCCTTCGATTTCAATCATTCATTTGCACGGTGGAGGCTAATTAATTTGAGGTGTACTTATTTTGCGCAGCGGCGGGCGCGCCGTCCTCATCATCCTCTACCCCCGATTCTCCCACGCTCTTTACTTGGACTCGTCGAAGAACATTCACAAAAAGGATTACACCCACATCAAGGATGTTCTCGACAGTGCTATGTTTTACTACCAAGCAAGGGGTGGAGAGGTCAGGGACAAGAAGAGAAGGGGCGGCAGGGCCGCCTTCGGCCATAAGACCGACTTCTGCTGCATCCAGCAACCGAACGATTCTCTTAATGATGGATTATATGTCCTACACCACATGCTGGAGTACAGACGGGATCACCAGAACCTTCGCATGTCACCTAGATCCGGCGATGCCCATATTCTGCAATGGGCAAAGGACATAGGAGATATCGAGGATCATCGACTTTGAGCTGAGTTCTATAACATCCAGCGCGAACTTTCCCAAATCATCATGAAGGAGGTCGTCGGAAAAACAGGGATGTTCTACGGAGAAGGACAAATGTCGCGGGAAGACGTCCGAACATGGATAGCCTCTCAGCGTCTCGACATGAAGCCTTTCATTAAGCTCGAGGACTATCTCCCTGACTTGGATGGATGGAACGACATGTTGGAGTGATTGTCAATATATGACAATGTGTCCGTTTAGTCCATACTTTCTGTATGACAATACTTTGAGTTATGCACGGTGAAACTTTATTTGTGATGTAATTAAACCGTCCTCCTCCTCAACTAGCGAAAATCACTCTAGTTAGGGCATTTTGGGGTACGATGAACTTTTTTATTTATGCTTATGATATGTTGTTTCTATTTTTGCCAAGTCTGTCTCTTTCTGTTGCTCAACTATATATGTTGCATATCATTGACTCATGTGATGATGCAGGTGCATAGATCATAGATGGCGAAGAAGTGCTACGCCAAGAGTATATATACGACAAGTGGCCGGAGTGTCAGGCCCAGGTGTACCGATTTTCGGTTTCCGAGCGACAGGCAGTAGTTAGTTTAGGTTCATGCTAACGCGAGAGAGGGATACGAACTCATGTACTCAAAGTGATAGCTCTTCTCGTGTATAACATTGTTCAGATGGATGACGATGTATTTGCAAGTAATCGAGACTTGTATCGCTATTTTCGAGATGATGACGAGAGACCACTTTGTGTTGGATGATGATTATGATGATGACATGATTTGATGAGACTAATTGTATGTATATGCTATGATTACATTTGTATGTGTATGATATGCTAAAGATTATTGTATAAAGCCTATTCAAATACAAAACAAATATGCAGGGAAAAAAACTAATAAAACTAGTAGTAGCGAGGGGGAATTTAGCAGTAGCGTTGCCTTACCAGTAGCGCTTCCCAGTAAACAGCGTTGCAGATAATATCAGCAGCGCCCTTTTCTAAAGAGCGCTACAGCTATTCATGTATAGCAGTAGCGTGGGACAACAGGCGCTACTGCTATACGTTAGCTGTAGTGCCTTATTAGTAGCGCTGGTCCCCGCGCTACTGAGAGGCCCAAAACCAGCGCTGCTGCTAGGCTTTTCCTAGTAGTGACCCATGTTGCCAAAGTATTCCTCATGTTTGACCCCGTATGTAGTTCACCTGTCACCTTCCTAGAGATGATCTATTCTGGTATCAAATATGATACCTATTCCCGCTTCTCTGAACTTCCCGATTCTCTGAACCCCTTTCATGCCTTGATTAAGACATCGAACGATTGACTAACCGCTTGAAACTTCTTACCGTACCTTCTTGCTCGGCTCTCGATGTGTTTCATTTGACCAATTTGAGAGATATTCATGTAATCATTCATGGGATAACCCCCGATGATTACCCTTATAGCCTTCTATCATTGTCGAGCTGCCCCTTTCCTATCTGTAAGTACGATGGATTTCATGAAGAAATGTTGATGACTTATCTTGATAACCTGAAGCAAAGGAATGAAGACATCAACGGAAGCGGTCAACTTCTTCGAGAAGAGCAACCAAGACCGAGAAGATTCATTAGAATTTTGTAACCAGAACTTTCCTCCTTACTCCACCTCTTAAATCTTGGGACGAGATTTCTTGTAGTCAAGGAGAATTGTGATGCCCGGATAGTTAAGCTACAGTGAACCTCCGCTAATGATGCCATGCCACCTCAGTTACTGTTGATAAACTTGCGTCAGTTCGAAACCCAGTTCAAATTTTAAAATAAAAACAAACAACAAAAGTTTTTAAACAATAAAACAAAAATGTCAGATTGTGACAAATATTCCATACTAAATATTGTTGAAGAAACCACACTCTTGTAAAGTATTTAAGTGCACTATATTAAGTAAAACAGTAGCAAAAACGATTATTTAAATACCTTTTATAATTAATAAAATGTCAAACTAAGTTATGGGGACTAGACTTTTTGTGACTGTGGACTAAGTTGAAATACTAATTTAGATGCTAAGTGTATATTTTACTAAAACTAAAATAAAATGTAAATAAAATAAAACATGAAAGAATAAATAAAAATAATAGAAATAAAACAAAGCAAAAGAAAAAGGACCCTCCCCGCTGGGCCCTGGCCCCGCTGGCAACCAGGCCAGCCCAACCGGCACACCTAACCCCCTGGCCTATATGGTCGCGTACCCCAAACCCCATAACCCCCATTGCCCCACTCCCCCACTCCTCGCTTCCCCTCCCCCCACCCGATCTAGATCGGATCGGGGCACGCACGCATCGACCCTCGACGAAACGACGTCGTCGCTGCCTCCCAGAGCTCCACGGGGCTCACCGGAGCCACCCCATCGCCCCCGACCCCGTCGCCTCGTCCCCGTCGTCGTCCCCGTCCTCCTCCCCGAGCCCCGCTGCCGTTTCCCTACACCCCGCGGTGAGGCCCCCGGCCTCTCCTCCTCCCCCTGTCCCCGCGCGCACCCACGCATGTATGCGCCTTCGCGCGCGTGCCCGTGCCCGTGTGCCGGAGCTCGCGCTCCAGGCCACACTCGCCCTCCCCCTCCCCTGTCTCTGCTTACGCCGGTGCCTGCGTGACCACGGTCGCGCCCGGCTGCGCTCGGGACCGCGCCGGCTGCGTTCCCCTCTAGCTTGTCGCACCCGCCGTGTTGCTCCTCCCTATCACCCGCCCAGCCCCGCTCGGCCCTGCTCGCCAGCCCAACGCTCGCTGTCACCGCGCACCGCTGCGCCTGTCCCCTTGCTCTCTGTTGTGAGCTGCAGTTGTTGCTGCTGTGTTGCGGCGCTGCCGCCACCACCACTGCAGCCCTACTGCTCGCCCAACCCTGCCCCGCGCCTCCCCGCTCATGCAAGCTGCCACTTGTGCCCGCCCCTTTAGCTGCGCTGTTGCTGCCACTTGCTGCTGCCGCCGCGCTCCGCGCTCACTGCTGCTGCGTGCTGCTGCTCCGCTGCTAGCCCTGGTTGCTGGTGCCCTGTCGTGCTCGGCCATCCCGCCGCTACTCCCGGCGGCTCCGGCGAGCCACCCCGCACGCGTCGCCCCCTCTGACCGGGCCGCCAGTGCCCTGCGCGCATGCCACGCACCTCGCCTTCACCCCACCGGCCCCGTGTCGCTTCGCCAAAGGCGGCGCCCGCAGCCACGGTCATGCCTAATACGTCTCCAACATATCTATAATTTTTTATTGTTCCGTGCTATTATTTTATCTATTTTGGATGTTTAATGGGCTTTAATATGCACTTTATATTATTTTTCGTACTAACCTATTAACCGAAGGCCTAGTGCAAATTGTTGTTTTTTGCCTATTTCAGTGTTTCGCAGAAAAGGAATATCAAACGGAACAAAACCTTCGCAAGGATCTTTTTTGGAACAAACGTAATCCAGGAGACTTGGATTGGAGGTCAAGGAAGAAACGAGGCGGCCACGAGGTAGAGCAGTGCGCCCAGGGGGGAAGGCGCGTCCCCCACCGTCGTGGGCCCCACGGAGCTCCACCGACCTACTTCTTTCGCCTATATATACTCTTATACTCTGAAACCATCCAGGAGAGCCACGAAACCACTTTTCCACCACCGCAACCTTCTATACCCGTGAGATCCCATCTGGGGACCATTTCCGGCGATCTACTCATGACCCACAAGTATAGGGGATCTATCATATTCCTTTCGATAAGTAAGACTGTCGAACCCAATGAGGAGCAAAAGGAAATGATAAGCGGTTTTCAGCAAGGTATTCTCTGCAAGTACTGAAATAAGTGGTACCAGATAGTTTTGTGATACGATAAATTGTAACGACCAACAAGTAACAAAAGTAAATAAAGTGCAGAAAGGTGGCCCAATCCTTTTGTAGCAAAGGACAAGCCGGAACAAACTCTTATAATAGGAAAACCACTCCCGAGGACACATGGGAATATCGTCAAGCTAGTTTTCATCATGTTCATATGATTCGCGTTTGATACTTTGATAATTTGATATGTGGGTGGACCGGTGCTTGGGTGTTGTTCTTACTTGAACAAGCATCCCACTTATGATTAACCTCTATTGCAAGCATCCGCAACTACAACAAAAGTATTAAGGTAAACCTAACCATAGATGAAACATATGGATCCAAATCAGCCCCTTACGAAGCAACACATAAACTAGGGTTTAAGCTTCTGTCACTCTAGCAACCCATCATCTACTTATTACTTCCCAATGCCTTCCTCTAGGCCCAAATAATGGTGAAGTGTTATGTAGTCGACGTTCACATAACACCACTAGAGGCTAGACAACATACATCTTATCAAAATATCAAACGAATACCAAATTCACATGACTACTCATAGCAAGACTTCTCCCTTGTCCTCAGGAACGAACGTAACTACTCACAAAGCATATTCATGTTCATAATCAGAGGGGTAATAATATGCATATAGGATATGAACATATGATCTTTCACCAATTAAACCAACTAGCATCAACTACAAGGAGTAATCAACACTACTAGCAACCTACTAGCACCAATCCCGGACTTTGAGACAAGAATTGGATACAAGAGAGGAACTAGGGTTTGGAGATGAGATGGTGCTGGTGAAGATGTTGATGGAGATTTCCCTCTCCCGCTGAGAGGAGCGTTGGTGATGACGATTGTGATGATTTCCCCCTCCGGGAGGGAAGTATCCCCGGCAGAACAGCTCCGTCGGAGCTCTAGATTGGATCTGCCGAGATTCCGCCTCGTGGCGGCGGAGTCTCGTCCCAAAAATTTCCTTCCTATTTTTTTCTCATCGAAAGACCTCATATAGGAGAAGATGGGCATCGGAGAGCCACCAGGGGTCCCACGAGGTAGGGGGGGCGCGCCCTAGGGGGGGCGCGCCCCCCACCCTCGTGAGCAGGGTGTGGGCCCCCTGGCCTTCATCTTTGGCGTGGATTTTTCTTTACTTCTTCTAAGACGTTCCGTGGAGTTTCAGGACTTATGGAGTTGCGTAGAATAGGTCCCTAATATTTGCTCGTTATCCAGACCAGAATTCCAGCTGCCGGCATTCTCCCTCTTTATGTAAACCTTGTAAAATAAGAGAGAATAGCCATAAGTATTGTGATATAAAGTGAAATAACAGTCCATAATGTGATAAATATCGATATAAAAGCATGATGCAAAATGGACATATCAACTCCCCCAAGCTTAGACCTCGCTTGTCCTCAAGCGAAAAGCCGATAACAATAAATATGTCCTCATGTTTAGAGGTAGAGGCGTCGATAAAAATAAAATACGGACATGAAGGCATCATGATTATTCTTATAACAGCAACATATATAGATTTTGTCATATGATTACTTACATTCAAGTGATGATCTATTCACAATGCAAGAGTATAAATCATAAACCTTATTGGGCTCCAACAAACTATAATCTCAGTCACTGAAGCAATTGCAATTTATCATAACATCGGAAAGAGTCTATGTCAGAGCTAAAAAGCAAGTCCACATACTCAACTATCATTTAGTCTCCCATAATTGATAACACTCACGCAATACTTGTGGTTATGGAGCTTTAATCGGACACAGAGAAAGATAGGGGCTTATAGTTTTGCCCCACAACCTTTTACCTCAAGGGTAATGTCAACAATAATGGTTCATACTCCCCTACATCCAATTAGATATATATATATATATATATATCATATTCTTTCCAACATGCTGAGCTTGCCAAAGGATAAAATAAAAAAGAAAAGGTGAAGATCACCATGACTCTTGCATAAGGTAGGAGATAATAATAAAGGATAGGCCCTTCGCAGAGGGAAGCAGAGGTTGCCATGCGCTTTTATGGTTGGATGTATAAAATCTCAATGCGAAAGAACGTCACTTTATATTGCCACTTGTGATATGAACCTTTATTATGCAGTCCGTCGCTTTTATTACTTCCACATCACAAGATCGTATAAAGCTTATTTATCCCACACCAATAAATCATACATATTTAGAGCAATATTTATTGCTTTGCACCGATGACAACTTACTTGAAGGATATTACTCAATCCATAGGTAGATATGGTGGACTCTCATGGCAAAACTGGTTTAGGGATATTTGGAAGCGCAAGTAGTATTTCTACTTGGTGCAGAGAATTTGGCTAGCATGAGGGGGAAAGGCAAGCTCAACAAGTTAGAGGAACCATGACAACATACTTTATCTTAGATATAAGAAAGACATAACTCATTACGTTGTCTTCCTTGTCCAACATCAACTCTTTAGCATGTCATATTTTAATGAGTGCTCCCGATCATAAAAGATGTCAATGATAATATATCTATATGGGAAACCTCTCTTTCCTTATTACTTCCTATTAATTGCAACAATGACCAAAGCTATGTCTGCCAACTCCCAACAACTTTTAATCATCATACTCTTTCTATGCGAAGTCATTACTCTCAATAAGATCAATATCAACTTTTTTGTTTCTTTTATTCTTTTCTCTTTTCTTTTATTCACCCAAGATCATGGCAAAATAATTAAGCCCTTGACTCAACACTAATCTTTATTATATATAGCTCACGGACTCGATTACATAGAGATATCATAAAGCAAAACTCAAAACTAGATCATGCCATAAACTTTATTCTACTAGATCAAGATACTACTAATAGGATCGAACTAAGAAAACGGTAAAGATAGGAGTTGTGATGGTGATACGATACCGGGGCACCTCCCCCAAGCTTGGCAATTGCCAAGGGGAGTGCCCAAACCTGTGTGATTATGTCTCCTCCTTTGTTGTCAGTGTAATATTCTTGGCGATGATTCCCCTCAGGATGCGGTCCTCCTCCTCGAGCTTATTTACTTGCTGTTTGAGGTCCATTATTTCCTTACGAAGCTTTCCTGTGACAGCTAAAGCTCCTTGCACCCAAGGGTGTTGCATAGCTGCGAGAGAACAAGTGACACTCCTCTTCATATTTTCATAAGAAAGAAATCTAACATTAGAAGGGATAACCGAGTTTGGGATAGCTAATCTCTGTAGTTCCCCCATTGTGAATCCAACTCGGAGGCGAGAGGTGACTTCTTGATCCTCCATGGCATCTACTCTCATCAAGTCAGCCTCCATCTCTTCCTCCGTTGCTGGCCCAAAGTGGTCAGCGTCACTGTTTGCCCTTGGTTCCGGTGCCGGATTAGATACCCTGCTTTCCCCGATTGACTCTTGAGAAGACATCTCGCTCTAATCTGCAGCAACAACTCGAAAACAAAAACAAAGGAAATTTGCGTGATACGGGAGTCAAAACCTTCAGGAGAATATATAATGAATTTTTACCAACCAAAATACGTATCGTGCAAGAAAACGGAGTCCGGAAGGCACGCGAGGCGCTCACGAGGTAGGAGGGCGCGCCCACCACCCTCGTGGGGCCCTCGTGTCCTTCCCGGACTGCTACTTATTTTTCTATTTTTCTAAATATTCCAAAACGGAGAAATATTGCCTTAAAAATTGTTTTGGAGTCGGTTTACTTACCGTACCACATACCTATTCCTTTTTGGAGTCTGAAATGTTCCGAAAAGTGTCCCTTATGTATTCCTCCGAGGTTATGGTTTCAATAATATTGGTTTCAACATTTATGGGATTACCTGAGATATAATGTTTAATTCTTTCTCCGTTTACCACCTTTGGATTTTGTGCCCTTGAAGTTGTTGATTTTTATGGCACCGGAACGATAGACCTCTTCGATGACGTAGGGGCCTTCCCATTTAGAGAGAAGTTTTCCTGCAAAAATTAAATGAGAGTTGTATAGCAATTCATAATCACCTACATTAAACTCACGCTTTTGTATCCTTTTTTCATGCCATCTTTTAACTTTTTATTTAAACAACTTGGCATTTTCATAGGCTTGGGTTCTCCATTCATCAAGTGAGCTAATATCAAATAACCTCTTTTCACCGGCAAGTTTAAAATCATAGTTGAGTTCTTTAATAGCCCAATATGCCTTATGTTCTAGTTCGAGAGGTAAATGACATGCTTTTCCATAAACCATTTTATACGGGGACATACCCATAGGATTTTTGTATGTAGTTCTATAAGCCCATAATGCATCATCAAGTTTCTTAGACCAATTCTTTATAGACCTATTAACAGTCTTTTGCAAAATTAATTTGAGCTCTCTATTGCTCAACTCTACTTGACCACTAGACTGTGGGTGATAAGGGGATGCAATTCTATGATTAACATCATATTTAGCAAGCATTTTACGGAAAGCACCATGAATAAAGTGTGAACCACCATCAGTCATTAAATATCTAGGGACTCCAAACCTCGGGAAAATAACTTCTTTAAGCATTTTAATAGAAGTGTTATGATCAGCACTACTAGTTGGAATAGCTTCTACCCACTTAGTAACGTAATCAACAGCAACTAAAATATGTGTGTATCCATTAGAGGCAGGAAAAGGTCCCATATAATCAAAGCCCCAAACGTCAAACGGTTCAATAACAAGTGAATAATTCATAGGCATTTCTTGACGTCTACTAATATTACCAATTCTTTGACATTCATCACAAGACAAGACAAACTTACGGGCATCCTTGAAGAGAGTAGGCCAATAAAAACCAGATTGCAATACCTTATGTGCAGTTCTATCTCCAGTGTGGTGTCCTCCATAAGACTCGGAATGACACTTGCATAGGATCTGTTCCTGTTCATGCTCAGGTACACAACACCTAATAACACCATCTACTCCTTCTTTATAAAGATGTGGGTCGTCCCAAAAGTAATGTCTCAAATCATAGAAGAACTTTTTCTTTTGTTGGTATGTGAAGCTAGGTGGTATAAACTTAGCAACAATATAATTAGGATAATCAGCATACCATGGAGTACTACGAGAAGTACTTGTAACATTTAATTGCTCATCAGGAAAGTCATCATTAATAGGTAGTGGGTCATCAAGAATATTTTCTAACCTATACAAGTTGTCTGCAACGGGGTTCTCAGCTCCCTTTCTATCAACAATATGCAAATCAAATTCTTGTAGCAAGAGAACCCATCTAATAAGTCTAGGTTTAGCATCTTTCTTTTCCATAAGATATTTAATAGCAGCATGATCTGTTTGAATAGTTACTTTAGAATCAACAATATAAGATCTGAACTTATCACAAGCAAATACAACTGCTAAAAGTTCTGTTTTAGTAGTAGCATAATTTCTTTGAGCATTCTCTAGAGTCTTACTAGCATAATGAATAACATTTAATTTCTTATCAACTCTTTGCCCTAGAACAGCACCTACAGCATAATCACTAGCATCACACATAATTTCAAAGGGTAAATTCCAATCAGGTGGCTGAACAATAGGTGCAGAGACTAATGCTTTCTTAAGTATTTCAAATGCTTCTACACAATCATCATCAAAGACAAATGGTATATCTTTTTGCAATAAATTAGTCAGAGGCCGAGAAATTTTTGAGAAGTCCTTAATGAACCTCCTATAGAATCCAGCGTGACCAAGGAAACTTCTTATACCTTTGATGTCCTTGGGACATGTCATCTTTTCAATAGCATCAACCTTGGCTTTATCAACTTCAATACCTCTTTCAGAAACTTTGTGCCCCAAGACAATACCTTCATTAACCATAAAGTGGCACTTTTCCCAATTCAAGACAAGATTAGTTTCTTCACATCTCTGTAAAACTCGATCGAGATTGCTCAAGCAATCATCAAAAGAGGAACCATAGACGGAAAAGTCGTCCATGAAAACCTCACAAATCTTTTCACAAAAGTCAGAGAATATAGCCATCATGCATCTTTGAAAGGTAGCAGGTGCATTACATAAACCAAAAGGCATATGTCTCTAAGCAAAAGTACCAAAAGGGCATGTAAAAGTAGTCTTTGATTGATCTTTAGCCGACACAGGTATTTGAGAGAAACCAGAATAACCATCTAGAAAGCAATAGTGTGTGTGTGTGTTAGCATAATCTTTCTAGCATTTGATCAATAAAAGGTAAGGGGTAATGATCTTTCTTAGTAGCTTTATTTAATTTGCAGAAATCAATTACCATCCTATAACCTGTGATAATTCTGTGTGGAATCAATTCATCTTTATCATTAGGAACAACAGTAATACCTCCCTTCTTAGGGACACAATGGGCAGGACTTACCCACTCACTGTCAGCAACTTGATAAATTATACCTGCCTCCAGAAGCTTGAGTATTTCTTTTATTACCACTTCTTTCATTTTAGGATTCAGACGTCGTTGAGGATCACGAACTGGTTTGGCATCTGCTTCCAAATTTATTTTATGTTGACATAGAGTGGGACTAATGCCTTTAAGATCATCAAGAGTATATCCAATAACAGCACGATGCTTCTTCAGAGTTTTCAATAATCTTTCTTCTTCATGCTCTAAAAGGTTAGCACTAATAATAACAGGATATATCTTCTTTTCATCAAGATAAGCATATTTAAGATTATCAGGCAAAGGTTTAAGCTCAAACACGGGATCACCCTTGGGTGGAGGAGGATCCCCTAAAATTTCAACACGCAAGTTGTGATGCAGAATAGGTTCCTGTTTAAAGAATACTTCATCTATTTCCCTTCTTTCATTCACGAACATATCATTTTCTTGGTCTAGCAAATAGTGTTCTAAAGGATCACTAGGAGGTACGGCAATAGAAGCAAGACCAATAATTTCATCCTTACTAGGTAATTCTTCCTCACGATGTTGTTTACTAAATTTAGAGAAATTAAACTCATGAACCATATCATCCAAGCCAACAGTAACAACATTCTTTTCACAATCTATCTTAGCATTAACAGTGTTCAAGAAGGGCCTACCAAATATGATGGGACAAAAGCTATCTTGTGGGGAAGTAAGAACAAGAAAATCAGCAAGATATTTAGTTTTCCCACACAAGACTTCAACATCTCTAACAATGCCGATTGGTGCAATAGTATCTCTATTAGCAAGTTTAAATGTGACATGAATGTCTTCTAACTCAACAGGTGCAATATCATGCATAATTTCTTTGTATAAGTCATGAGGTATAACACTAGCACTAGCACCCATATCACATAAGCCATGATAACAATGATCTCCTATTTTAACAGAAATAACAGGCACGCCTACCACAGGTCTATGTTTATCTTTAGCACAAGGTTTAGCAATTCTAGCAGTTTCACCTTCGAACTGAATAACATGCCCATCAATATTATCAGACAAGAGATCTTTAACAATAGCAATATTGGGTTCTACTTTAACTTGCCCAGGAGGTGTATATGTTCTAATATTGCTTTACGAACAACAGTTGAAGCTTTAGCATGATCCTTTACTCTAACAGGGAAAGGTGGTTTCTCAATATAAGAAGTAGGAACAATAGGATCATTATAAGTGACAGTCTTTTCTTCAACTTTAATAGGTGCAGCTACTTTTACTTCTATGGGAGGATGATATTTAAACCACTTCTCCTTAGGGAGATCAACATAAGTAGCAAAAGATTCACAGAAAGAAGCTACTATCTCAGAGTCAAGTCCATATTTAGTGCTAAACTTACGGAAAATATCGGTATCCATAAAAGATTTAACACAATCAAACTTAGGTGTTATACCTGACTCCTTACCTTCGTCGAGGTCCCAATCTTCAGAGTTGCGTTTAATTCTATCCAATAAATTCCATCTGAATTCAATAGTCTTCATCATAAAAGAGCCAGCACAAGAAGTATCGAGCATGTTGCGATTGTTTTCAGAAAGCCGATCATGAAAACTTTGCATAATTATTTATCTCTGGAGCTCATGATTGGGGCATGAATATAACATTGATTTAAGCCTCCCCCAAGCTTGAGCGATGCTTTCTCCTTCGCGAGGCCAGAAATTATATATGTAATTGCGATCACGATGAACAAGATGGATAGGGTAATACTTTTGATGAAATTCCAACTTTAATCTTTTATAGTCCCAGAATCTCATATCATCACATAGCCTATACCATATCAATGCGTCTCCCTTCAAAGATAAAGGGAAGACCTTCTTCTTAGCAACATCATCGGGTATACCTGCAAGCTTAAATAATCCACAAACTTCATCCACATATATTAAGTGCTCATCGGGATGCTTTGTTCCATCTCCTGTAAAAGGGTTAGCTAGCAGTTTTTCCATCATAGCCGCAGGAAATTCAAAAGGAGTTTCATTTTCAATAGGTTCGGTAGGTTGAGGAGCAACTCTTTGCTCTACTGGACGGGGTGAAGATACCCCGAACAAGCCCCTCAGAGAATTACTTTCCATAGTAACAAGTGACAATAAATTTCAGCACACTATATAAATTTTTCCTTACCAAATTCCACCTACCAAAGGCGCTACACTCCCCAGCAACGGCGCCAGAAAAGAGTCTTGATGACCCACAAGTATAGGGGATCTATCGTAGTCCTTTCGATAAGTAAGAGTATCGAACCCAACGAGGAGCAGAAGGAAATGATAAGCGGTTTTCAGCAAGGTATTCTCTGCAAGTACTGAAATAAGTGGTAACAGATAGTTTTGTGATATGATAAATTGTAACGAGCAACAAGTAACAAAAGTAAATAAAGTGCAGCAAGGTGGCCCAATCCTTTTGTAGCAAAGGACAAGTCGGAACAAACTCTTATAATAGGAAAACCGCTCCCGAGGACGCATGGGAATATCGTCAAGCTAGTTTTCATCACGTTCATATGATTCGCGTTCGATACTTTGATAATTTGATATGTGTGTGGACCGGTGCTTGGGTGATGTTCTTACTTGAACAAGCATCCCATTTATGATTAAGCTCTATTGCAAGCATCCGCAACTACAACAAAAGTATTAAGGTAAACCTAAGCATAGCATGAAACATATGGATCCAAATCAGCCCCTTACGAAGCAACGCATAAACTAGGGTTTAAGCTTCTGTCACTCTAGCAACCCATCATCTACTTATTACTTCCCAATGCCTTCCTCTAGGCCCAAATAATGGTGAAGTGCTATGTAGTCGACGTTCACATAACACCACTAGAGGCTAGACAACATACATCTTATCAAAATATCAAACGAGTACCAAATTCACATGACTACTCATAGCAAGACTTCTCCCTTTTCCTCAGGAATGAACGTAATTACTCACAAAGCATATTCATGTTCATAATCAGAGGGGTAATAATATGCATATAGGATCTGAACATATGATCTTCCACCAATTAAACCAACTAGCATCAACTACAAGGAGTAATCAACACTACTAGCAACCTACTAGCACCAATCCTGAACTTTGAGACAAGAATTGGATACAAGAGATGAACTAGGGTTTGGAGATGAGATGGTGCTGGTGAAGATGTTGATGGAGATAGCCCTCTCCCTCTGAGAGGAGCATTGGTGATGACGATGGTGATGATTTCTCCCTCCGGGAGGGAAGTATCCCCGGTAGAACAGCTCTGCCGGAGCTCTAGATTTGATCCGCCGAGGTTCCGCCTCGTGGCAGCGGAGTCTCGTCCCGAAAAGTTCCTTCCTATTTTTTTCTCATTGAAAGACCTCATATAGGAGAAGATGGGCATCGAAGAGTCACCAGGGGGCCC
The DNA here is from genome assembly GCF_003073215.2 of Triticum urartu. Classification (NCBI taxonomy): domain Eukaryota; kingdom Viridiplantae; phylum Streptophyta; class Magnoliopsida; order Poales; family Poaceae; genus Triticum; species Triticum urartu. The sequence goes on from NC_053028.1 coordinate 352,289,814, forward strand.
ATGAGGTAGGGGGGCGCGCCCTAGGGAGGGCGCCCCCACCCTCGTGAGCGGGGTGTGGGCCCCCTGGTCTTCATCTTTGGCGTGGATTTTTCTTTATTTCTTCTAAGACGTTCCGTGGAGTTTCAGGACTTTTGGAGTTGCGCAGAATAAGTCCCTAATATTTTCTCCTTATCCAGACCAGAATTCTAGTTGCCGGCATTCTCCCTCTTTATGTAAACCTTGTAAAATAAGAGAGAATAGCCATAAGTATTGTGATATAAAGTGAAATAACAGTCCATAATGCGATAAATATCGATATAAAAGCATAATGCAAAATGGACGTATCATCTACCGGAGGGGGATTCGATCAGGAGGGCTTCTACATCAACACCATAGCCTCTCCGATGATGTGTGAGTAGTTTACCACAGACCTTCGGGTCCATTGTTATTAGCTATATGGCTTCTTCTCTCTCTTTGGTTCTCAATACAAAGTTCTCCTCGATGTTCTTGGAGATCTATTCGATGTAATACTTTTTGCGGTGTGTTTGTCAAGATCCGATGAATTATGGGTTTATGATCAAGATTATCTATGAACAATATTTGATTCTTCTCTGAATTCTTATATGCATGATTTGATATCTTTGCAAGTCTCTTCCAATTTTAAGTTTGGTTTGGCCTACTAGATTGATCATTCTTGCAATGGGAGAAGTGCTTAGCTTTGGGTTCAATCTTGCGGTGCTCGATCCCAGTGACAGAAAGGGAACCGACACGTATTGTATTGTTTCCATTGAGGATAAAAAGATGGGGTTTATATCATATTGATTGAGTTTATCCCTATACATCATGTCATCTTGCCTAATGCGTTACTCTGTTCTTATGAACTTAATACTCTAGATGCATGCTGGATAGCGGTCGATGTGTGGAGTAATAGTAGTAGATGCAGAATCGTTTCGGTCTACTTGATACGCAGACGATGCCTATGTTTATGATCATGCCTAGATATTCTCATAACTATGAGCTTTTCTATCAATTGCTCGACAGTAATTTGTTCACCCACCGTAATATATGCTATCTTGAGAGAAGCCACTAGTGAAACCTATGGCCCCCGGGTCTACTTTACAACATATAAGTTTCCGATCTATAATTCTAGTTTACTATTTATTTTATTTTGCAATATTTACTTTTCAATCTATACAACAAATACCAAAAATATTTATCCTATTATCTTTATCATATCTCACTTTTGCAAGTGGCGTGAAGGGATTGACAACCCCTTTATCGCGTTGGTTGCAAGGTTCTTATTTGTTTTTGCAGGTACTAGGTGACTTGCGTGTAGTCTCCTACTATATTGATACCTTGGTTCTCAAAAAATGAGGAGAAATACTTACACTACTTTGCTGCATCACCCTTTCCTCCTCAAGGGAAAACCAACGCATGCTCAAGAGGTAGCAAGAAGGATTTCTGGCGCCGTTGCCAGGGAGATCTACACCAAGTCAAGACATACCAAGTACCCATCACAAACTCTTATCCCTCGCATTACATTATTTGCCATTTGCCTCTTGTTTTCCTCTCCCCCACTTCACCTTTGCCATTTTATTCGCCCTTTTCCTTGCCTCTTTCCCGTTTGCCTTTCTTTCGCCATGGCCGAATCAAAAAGGGGTAAAGTTTTCTCTCTCGGGTTTTAGTACTTTGGATAGTCCCTTTGTCCTCTCTAAGCTCATAAATCATGATGCTATGGAAAGACCTACGAGGGTTATCAATAAGAGTTTGAATAATTTCGATGAAGATGATCCCGGGATTTTTTGTTATTTACTTGATGATTCTTTGAAAGATGCTTGGGATAGGCTATTAAGGATCCGAGCCAGTTATGTACCCCAATATCAAATTGATATATACCTAGAAAGCTTTTATGTTGGCTTACCCTCTTCGTTCAAGCAAGTTTTAGATTCTATCTTTGAATAAGGTTTTCTTGAGGGGATGCCATAGATACCTATGAAAATATGAAAACTATATTTGGGCACCCCATGGGTGAGAAGGTTGAATCCACCTCTCTTTTGTGCTTTTGTCAAAATGAAATTATCAAAGAGATGAAGACTAGCTTAGATGCAAATTTCCGTAGCGTGCTTAATCTTTCTTCCACCATTAATGGCCACATGATTTCTCAAAATAGAAAGATAAATGTTATAGATAAGAAATTTTCTCTTTTCTTTCCCAATACCAAAGATGGCAATACCTAGATCTATTCCTGTTTTATGCCTAGCTAGGGGCGTTAAACGATAGCGCTTGTTGGGAGGCAACCCAATTTTATTTTTATTCCTGTTTAGTAATAAATAATTCATCTATCCTATGTTATGATTGTGTTTTTTATGTTTTAATTAGTGTTTGTGCCAAGTAAAGCCTTTAGGATCATCTTGGGTGATTGTTATTTGATCTTGCTGAAAAAAACAGAAAGTATGCGCTCACAAGAATAATTTTCATTTTTTACCAGAGAGCGATAAAATACCAATTCCAAATGCGGTAGATCAATATAAAAATTATTTAGGAAGTCCTAATTTCTTAGGATTTTTGGAGTTACAGAATTGTTCGAAACCTACAGATTGCTACAGACTGTTCTGTTTTTTGACAGATTCTGTTTTTCGTGTGTTGTTTGCTTATTTTGATGAATCTATGGCTAGTATCGGGGGGTATGAACCATGGAGAAGTTGGAATAAAGTAGGTTTAACACCAATATAAATAAAGAATGATTTCATTACAGTACCTTAAAGTGGTGGTTTGTTTTCTTATACTAACGGAGCTCATGAGATTTTCTGTTGAGTTTTGTGTTGTGAAGTTTTCAAGTTTTTGGGTAAAGATTTGATGGATTTTGGAACAAGGAGAGGCAAGAGCCTAATCTTGGGGATTCCCAAGGCACCCCAAGGTAAGATTCAAGGACAACCAAAATCCTAAGCTTGGGTATGCCCCGGAAGGCATCCCCTCTTTTGTCTTCGTCTATCGGTAACTTTACTTGAGGCTATACTTTTATTCACCACATGATATGTGTTTTGCTTGGAGCGTCTTGTATGATTTGAGTCTTTGCTTTTTAGTTTACCACAATCATCCTTGCTGTACACACCTTTTGGAGAGACACACATGAATCGGAATTTATTAGAATACTCTATGTGCTTCACTTATATCTTTTGAGCTAGATAAATTTTGGTCTAGTGCTTCACTTATTCCTTTTTAGAGCATGGTGGTGGTTTTATTTTATAGAAATTATTGATCTCTCATGCTTCACTTATATTATTCTCAGAGTCTTTTAGAACAGCATGGTAATTTGCTTTGGCTATAAAATTAGTCCTAATATGATAGGCATCCAAGATGGGTATAATAAAAAACTTTCATATAAAGTGCATTGAATACTATGAGAAGTTTGATTCCTTATGATTGTTTTGAGATATGAAGATGGTGATATTATATTCATGCTAGTTTAGTAGTTGTGAATTTGAGAGATACTTGTGTTAAAGTTTGTGATTCCCGTAGCATGCACGTATGGTGAACCGTTATGTGATGAAGTCGGAGCATGATTTATTTTTTGATTGTCTTCCTTATGAGTGGCGGTCGGGGACGAGCGGTGGTCTTTTCCTACCAATCTAACCCCCTAGGAGCATGCGTGTAATACCTCGTTTCGATAACTAATAGATTTTTGCAATAAGTATGTGAGTTCTATATGACTAATCTTGAGTCCATGGATTATACACACTCTCACCCTTCCACCATTGCTAGCGTCTCTAGTACCGCGCAAATTTCGCCGGTACCATAAACCCACCATTTACCTTCCTCAAAATAGTCATCATACCTACCTATTATGGCATTTCCATAGCCATTCCGAGATATATTGCCAGGCAACATTCCACTGTTTCGTTTATTATGACATGCTTAATCATTGTCATATTGCTTTGCATGATCATGTAGTTGACATCGTATTTGTGGCAAAGCCAGCGTTCATAATTTTTCATACATGTCACTCTTGATTCATTGGACATCCCAACACACCACCGGAGGCATTCATATAGAGTCACATTTTGTTCTAAGTATCGAGTTGTAACTCTTGAGTTGTAAGTAAATAAAAGTGTGATGATCATCATTATTAGAGCATTGTCCCAGTGAGGAAAGGATGATGGAGACTATGATTCCCCCACAAGTCGGGATGAGACTCTGGACGGAAAAAAGAAAGAAAAAAAGAAAATGGGCCATAAAAAAAGAAAAGGACCAAATAAAAAAAAGAGAGAAAAAGAGAGAGGGGGCAATGCTACTATCCTTTTCCCACACTTGTGCTTCAAAGTAGCACCATGATCTTCATGATAGAGAGTCTCTTATGTTGTCACTTTCATATACTAGTGGGAATTTTTCATTATAGAACTTGGCTTGTATATTCCAATGATGGGCTTCCTCAAAATGCCCTAGGTCTTCGTGAGCAAGCAAGTTGGATGCACACCCACTTAGTTTCTTTTGTTGAGCTTTCATACATTTATAGCTCTAGTGCATCCGTTGCATGGAAATCCCTACTCATGCACATTAATATATATTGATGGGCATCTCCATAGCCCGTTGATATGCCTAGTTGATGTGAGACTATCTTCTCCATTTTGTCTTCTCCACAACCACCATTCTATTCCACCTATAGTGCTATATCCATGGCTCACGCTCATGTATTGCATGAACATTGAAAAAGTTTGAGAACATCAAAAGTATGAAACAATTGCTTAGCTTGTCATCGGGGTTGTGCATGATTTAAATATTTTTTGTGACGAAGAGAGCATAGCCAGACTATATGATTTTGTAGGGATAGCTATCTTTGGCCATTTTATTTTGAGAAGACATAATTGCTTGGTTAGTATGCTTAAAGTATTATTGTTTTTATGTCAATATTAAAAGTTTGTTTTGAATCTTTCGGATCTGAATATTCATGCCACAATAAAGAAAATTACATTGAAAATTATGTTAGGTAGCATTCCACATCAAAAATTCCACTTTTATCATTTATTAATGTATCTATAATTTTTGATTGCTCCATGCTATTATATTATCTGTTTTGGGCTTTAATATGAACTTTTATATTATTTTTGGGACTAACCGAAGGCCCAGTGCGAATTGTTGTTTTTTTTGCCTATTTCAGTGTTTTGCAGAAAAGGAATATCGAACGGAATCCAAATGGAACGAAACCTTCGCGAGGATCTTTTTTGGAACAAACGCAATTCAGGAGACTTGGAGTGGATGTCAAGGAAGCAACGAGGCGGCCACGAGGTAGGGCGGCGCGCCCAGGGGGTAGACGCGCCCCCACCCTCGTGGGCCCCACGGAGCTCCACCGACCTACTTCTTTCACCTATATATACTCTTATACCCTGAAAACATCCAAGAGAGCCACAAAACCACTTTTCCACCGCCCCAACCTTCTGTACCCATGAGATTCCATCTGGGGACCTTTTCCGGCGATCTGCTGGAGCTGGATTCGATCACGGAGGGCTTCTACATCAACACCATAGCCTCTCTGATGATGTGTGAGTAGTTTACCACAAACCTTCGGGTCCATAGTTATTAGCTAGATGGCTTATTCTCTCTCTCTGGTTCTCAATACAAAGCTCTCCTCGATGTTCTTGGAGATCTATTCGATGTAATATGTTTTGTGGTGTGTTTGTCAAGATCCGATGAATTATGGGTTTATGATCAAGATTATCTATGAACAATATTTGATTCTTATCTGAATTCTTATATGCATGATTTGATATCTTTGCAAGTCTCTTCCAATTTTCAGTTTGGTTTGGCCTACTAGATTGATCTTTCTTGCAATGGGAGAAGTTCTTAGCTTTGGGTTCAATCTTGCGGTGCTCGATCCCAGTGACAGAAAGGGAATTGACACGTATTGTATTGTTGCCATCGAGGATAAAAAAGATGGGGTTTATATCATATTGCTTGAGTTTATCCCTCTACATCATGTCATCTTGCCTAATGCGTTACTCTGTTCTTATGAACTTAATACTCTAGATGCATGTTGGATAGCGGTCGATGTGTGAAGTAATAGTAGTAGATGCAGAATCGTTTCGGTCTACTTGATACGGACGTGATGCCTATGTTTATGATCATGCCTAGATATTCTCATAACTATGCGCTTTTTTATTAATTGCTTGGCAGTAATTTGTTCACCCACTGTAATATATGCTATCTTGAGAGAAGCCACTAGTGAAACCTATGGCCCCTGGGTCTACTTTACATCATATAAGTTTCCGATCTATAATTCTAGTTTACTATTTATTTTATTTTGCAATCTTTACTTTTCAATCTATACAACAAAAATACCAAAACTATTTATCCTATTATCTTTATCAGATCTCAATTTTGCAAGTGGTCGTGAAGGGATTGACAACCCCTTTATCGCGTTGGTTGCACGGTTCTTATTTGTTTGTGCAGGTACTAGGCGATTTGCGTGTCGTCTCCTACTGGATTGATACCTTGGTTCTCAAAAACCGAGGGGAATAATTACGCTACTTTGTTGCATCACCCTTTCCTCTTCAAGGGAAAACCAACGCATGCTCCCTCCCCCTAGCCGGAGTCCCCTTCCCTTGTGTAATCGGGCGCGCGCCCGCATGCCCATAACCATCACCCGCGCCCCGTTAAGGCCCTCTAGGCCACTGACTAGGGGGCCCCGCGCCCCTGAAACAAAAGCGTTTAGCAAAAGATAAAAATAAAAATAAAAATATTAATTAATTAATTTTGTTTAATTAACCTAATCATTGAAATAAACTAATTAAACCTGTTTAGTCAGTCTTAGACAATGATAGTGGGACCCACACGTCAGTTTGACCAAGTCAACGGTCAAAGTTTGACCACTGACATCATGATGATGTCATAAATGCTTTTGAATAAATTAATCTGTTAATTCCTGAAAATGATTAAATCTTTATAAATTAATATAAAATAATCCGTAGCTCGGATGAAGAAACTTTGTACATGAAAGTTGCTCAGAACGATGAGACGAATCCGACTGCGCATTCCGTTCGTTCACCACATGCCCCTAGAATAGAGAACGTGTAACAATCCACCTTCGGTTCATTTGTCCAAAAATGCGAAACACCGGGAATACTTTCCCGGATGTTTCCCCCCTTGGCCGGTATCACTACCACCGCGTTAGGGCACTCCTAGGACCGTTATATGTCATGTCATGCATCTGTTTGCATTGTATTCATTGTTTCTTCCCCCTCTTCTCTCCGGTAGACTACAAGACTGATGTCGCTACTGCTGCCCCGATCAACTACGATGTTGACGACCCCTCCTTCTCTGCCGAGGTTCTAGGCAAGCGCCCCCTTGATCAAACCGATATCGCCTATTCCTTCTCTCTACTGCTTGCATTAGACTAGTGCAGCATGTTACTGCTTTTGGTTAATCCTATTCTGATGCATGGCCTGTCTTTGCTACTACTATTGTTACCTTTACCTGCAATCCTAAATGCTTATTATAGGATGCTAGTTTATCATTAGTGGCCCTACATTCTTGTCCGTCTGCCGTGCTATACTGCCGGGCCATGATCACTCGGGAGGTGATCACGGGTATATACTTACATACATATGACATATGATACATGTGGTGACTAAAGTTGGGTCGGCTCGTAGAGTACCCGTGAGTGATTCACGGATTGGGGGCTGAAAGGAAAATTGTCTCGACGGCCCTCTAGGTGGGTCTTTGTGGTGGAGCGATAGGGCAGGTTGAGACCACCTAGGTGAGAGGTGGGTCTGGCCCTTGGTTGACGTCCGTGGTTACATCAATTAACACGCTTAACGAGATATTGATATTTGATTTGAGTCTGGCTACGTGTCAGTGCAAGAAACCCTGGGTCTGTTGCCTAGACTGTGCAGGCACGGGAACAAGTTTAAGACGCCAGCCCAAGTCAGGGTGCGAGGAACCAAGAGCATCGAAGAACCAACATGCAGATCAAAGGGATCAAGATCAAGCCAGAAGAGCAAGACACCACCAGGAGAAAAGCCTCCCTTGCCGGGTAGGCGAGCTCGATGAGGATGGGGCCACGCCGGGAAGAAGGCGTCCGAGGCGTCCCGGCAGAGCCTGCAAGTGCTCACGAAGGCAAAATCACCTCACCAACTACTCCGCCATGACCCACATCGCCAATAAGTGCGGTGTCAAGCCGCAGAGTGACTAAGTTGCATCCATTTGCCACTCGGCGGCTTCTTTCTACAGGAAATGCCTACAGATGACACCCGTCCTGCGATGTGTCAAGCAAGCAGGCGTGGAGCTGGCGAGATAGCCCGACAAGGCTTGCCGGGCAACCACCGATGTGACATTGAGTGGTGTATTTAATGCGTCCTGTCAGCCTGCAGAGTTAGGTATGATAGCACCGTTTGCTATCTTATCAGTGCATAATTGTAACGCCTCGAGACCGTTGCGCCAGGTGTCTTCCAGTTATTCGCTGTTGTTGCCTTGTCATTTTTTGCATGTCATGCGTTTCATATCATGTCATCATGTGCATGGCATTTGCATATGTGTTCGTCTCATGCATCCGAGCATTTTCCCCGTTGTCCGTTTTGCAATCCGACACTCCTATGTCCTCCGGCGCCCTCCTTTTGCCTCTTTTCATGTGCGGGTGTTAATCTTTCTCGGAATGTACCGAGATTTGCCAAGTGTCCTTGATTCATCACTGGTAGACTGCCTGTCAAGTTTCGTGCCATTTGGACTTCGTTTGATACTCCAAAGGTTAAACGGGGAACCGTAAAGGCCTCGTGGGTGTTGTAGCCCAACACCCCTCCAAAGTGGCCCAAAACCCATCCAAACCCCCCATCCTCTCAGTCGTTCGATCACGATCGCGTGGCCCAAAACCACACCTCATTTAGACTCTCCTAGCTCCCTCTACCTATATATTTGTGTGCCTCCCCGAAAATTCGTGGATAAACCCTAGATCCAATCCCTCCCCGCCGCCGGACACGTCTCCTCCACCGACGGACATGTCCGCCGCCGCCGCTCGCCCACTCCACCGCTGACACGTGGCACTCCACCTCGCCCGCCGCCGCCGGCCCGCCCGGCCTGCGGATCGGCGCCGCCCCTCCCACGCGCGCGCCGCCCTTCTCCGCCACCCGCTCTGCCGTGCGCCGCCGGCTTCGCCGCTCCCCGCCAGAGATCTCTACCTCGCTGCCGTTCGCCTCGCCGGCCGCCGCCGCCTGTGAGCGCCACCTCCACCGCGCTGATCCGCCATCTCGCCGTAGCCCGCGCCTTCCGCTCCCAGCGCCGCCCCGCGCCCCGCCAACGCGCCCTTGCGTCGCCGCCCGCGCCAGCCACCGCGACCTCGCCGGCCGCCGCCCGATCCCCGTCGCCTCACTGCCTGCAGCCTCGCCGGACCTCGCCTCTCGCCGGAGTCCGCGTCCCCGCATCATCCCCGACCGGATCCGGCCGGATCCCGACCTCCCCATCTCGCGGCGTCCACCTCCTCCAACTCCGGCCATCTCCCCGACCTACTCCGGCTGCCATCGCCTCGTCTCCGACGAGATCCGGCTCTGCATCGAAAATCGTGCAAACCCTAGATCTGAGGTTGACTTTCCTTTTTTTTCTCTAAGTCCCTTTCACCTATCATTTTCTAGCCCTGTTCATCATGCCTTAACTTTTCATGTGATGCTCCATTTTGTGCGTGCCATATATCAAATTGTTCATCATGATGTGCTCTTCATTTCATTCCATTGTGCCATGCTTGTTTGAGTCCATCTTGATGCCCTAATGACTGTTGCAAGAGTGCTTCATAATATTAGGTGATGATTCTTATCAGTTTATGAGCATTTGTCATTTTTGCCATGATTATTATGTGCTGCATATGGGCATGAGCTCTACATGTGTTTTGGGATATGCCATGCCATCTTTACAGGGGTCTATGCCATGTATTTTTGTGTTCAATGTGGTGACTAGCACAAGCATGCAAAGTAGCTCTCGTGATATTGCTGATTTCAGGGACTTAGAATTTCAGTAAGTCATTTCCCTGGTGTTATTTTAATGCCATGTATTCACGTTGCTACAGAGTTATCCATGCTTCTTTTGAGTATGTTCAATAAGGATGATTTTTACATATGGTCATGCTCTATCCATCCATGTCCATGTTTGCATTTATGGAGTGCCCTAGAATGACTCAATCTTGCTCTACTTTTGCTATAAAATGTTCCTGGCAGAGTGTTTACGTGTTAATCAATATTGCCAAGGTTGTTGTAGTTGATCCATGCATGCTATGAATATGTTCTTGCTTTTCTTGGTTTCATGATCATGTCTTCTTGCTGGTAGTATGCTTAGCTTATCATGCAATGCCTTGTGTTGAGTGCATCGAGCTCGCAAACATGCCTTCATAATTCTGTTTTTGCCATGTCTAGTTTTCTACTAAGTCTGAATCTGTTAACGAAACTTGCTATGTTTACATGGGTGCCATCATATCTTCTGATCCTTTCTGGCTTATGGTCAGTAAGGGACTTTTGTTATATGCTTTGAGTAGATGCATGCCATGCCTTGTATTGCTATGTTATGTTCCTGTAGCATGTTGATATCCTGCTCTAAACATTGCTTCTTGATGTTAATTCCTGACATGTTAGTATTTTCACTAAGTCTGTGATGCTGATATCTTTTGCACTCTTGCCATGCTTGTTTGAACCTGCTCTTGTGTGATTTAGCCGTAGATCATTGTTCATCTTTTGTCAAGCATCTTGAGTAGATCACTGCCTTGTGCTTTGTTGCTATGTTGGAGTGCAGTAGCTTAGTTTCTTGTTGCATTCTAGATGGCATCGTGCTGTTAATCGCAGAATTGTGCCATTCTTGTTTTGCTTGCCATTTGCAAACCGTGCATCCGATTCCGATGATCTTTATATCGATTTCGACCGAAATCATCTCATCTTTCCAGTGGCACACTTGGTTTGCCAAGTTTATGCCTTGATCAGTATTTCCCTTCCGGAGCTCGCATATGCATTGCATATCACATCTCGCATGTCATGCCATGTTTTGCATCATGTTGCTTGCGCATTGCACCGTGGTTGATTGTGGTTTCCTTTGCTTGTGTTCTTGCTTTGGGTTGAGCCGGGAGACGAGTACATGATCAAGGAACCTGTTGAGTACGCTTACGAGGATCAACCTTTCATCTTCTTGGAGAACTTTGCAGGCAAGATGACCATACCCTCAAAATCACTTCCATCTTTGCTTGCTAGTTGCTCGCTCTATTGCTATGCCATGATAGCTACCACTTGCAATATAATACCTCCCATATTGCCATGTCAAGCCTCTAACCCACCTTACCTAGCAAACCATTGTTTGGCTATGTTACCGCTTTGCTCAGCCCCTCTTATAGTGTTGCTAGTTGCAGGTGAAGATGAAGTTTGTTCCATGTTGGAACATGGTTATTGTTGGGATGTCACAATATATCTTATTTACTTAATGCATCTATATACTTGGTAAAGGGTGGAAGGCTTGGCCTTATGCCTGGTGTTTTGTTCCACTCTTGCCGCCCTAGTTTCCGTCATACCGGTGTTATGTTCCTTGATTTTGCATTCCTTACGCGGTTGGGTGTTATGGGAACCCCTTGACAGTTCGCTTTGAATAAAACTCCTCCAGCAAGGCCCAACCTTGGTTTTACATTTGCACTAACAACCTATCACCTTCCCTTGGGTTCTGCAGACTCAAGGGTCATCTTTATTTTAACCCCCCGGGCCAGTGCTTCTCTAAGTGTTGGTCCGAACTACAGTCCTTTGCAGCGCCACCTCGGGGAAACTTGAGGTCTGGTTTTAGTTGTACGGAGCGCTCATTCGGTGTTGCCCTGAGAACGAGATATGTGCAGCTCCTATCAGGATGTCGGCACATCGGGCGGCTTTGCTGGTCTTGTTTTACCATTGTCGAAATGTCTTGTAACCGGGATTCCGAGTCTGATTGGGTCGTCCTGGGAGAAGGAATATCCTTCGTTGACCGTGAGAGCTTGTGATGGGCTAAGTTGGGACACCCCTGCAGGGTTTGAACTTTCGAAAGCCGTGCCCGCGGTTATGGGCAGATGGGAATTTGTTAATATCCGGTTGTAGAAAACTTGACACTTAACATAATTAAAATGAATCAACCGCATGTGTAGCCGTGATGGTCTCTTTTCGGCGGAGTCCGGGAAGTGAACACGGTTCTTGTGTTATGCTTGAATGTAAGTAGTTTCAGGATCACTTCTTGATCACTTCTAGTTCACGACCGTGCTTTGCTTCACTTCTCGCTCTCATTTGCGTAAGTTAGCGAGCTTAAATAGTCTTGATCGCGAGGGTGTGAGATTGCTGAGTCCCCGTGACTCACAGATTACTTCCAAAACCAGTTGCAGGTGCCGTTGATACCAGTGCAGATGACGCAGCCTAGCTCAAGTGGGAGCTTGATGAAAATCGTGTTCGTTGTGTTGTTTTGTTTCCAGTTGATCAGTAGTGGAGCCCAGTCGGGGCGATCGGGGATCTAGCATTAGGGGTTGTCTTTCTTTATTTGGTTCTGTAGACGGACCTTGACTGTATTCTGGATGATGCAATGCTATATTTATGTATTGTGTGAAGTGGCGATTGTAACCCAACTCTTTATCCCTTTATTATTCAATACATGGGATGTGTAAAGATTACCCCTCTTGCGACATGCCTACTATGTGGTTATGCCTCTAAGTCGTGCTCCGACACGTGGGAGATATAGCCGCATCGTGGGTGTTACAATAATGACCACTTTGCCATTGTGGTAACCCCTTAATCTATAAAAGGAGGCCCATAGCAACCATAGAAGGGGTTAGAAGGTTGGACAACTCACACCCCCATACGCGCGTAGTCACTACCGCCCCTACCGGGCAAGTGTACTACGCTCCACCACCATTATTCCACCATCAATCCACCAAAGTAGGAGTAGGGTTTTACGCCTCATGGTGGCCCGAACCTAGGTAAAATTGCCTGTGTGATCTCTGCCGTGCTGCCCCACGCTCGTCTGCTCTTTGTGCAACGCGACCTCCCCCTGCCGAACCAGCAAGGGGCCCCTTGGTCCCATAGGTGGCCGTGGTTAGCCACGACATCTTCGGTGTGCCAGGTAGGGGGATCTCTTGCGCGAAATCTGAAGGTGTGTGCAGCGCGTCATCTTCATCACCGTCCTCACCTTCGACGACGCCATCGACCATGGCGCCCAAGAAGAAACCTGAAGCCTCGGCTCATTCATCCACCTCAAAGGCTCCGCCGCCCGCCGCGTCTAATGCCACGGGGGATGCGGAGGCGCACGAGGACGTGGACGCTACTAGGGACATGGTCGGAGCAAGCGGCACCGTCACCACCTCCTCCGCGACCGACACAGGAGCGGGAGACATCGGATGAGAACGTCATCAGCAACGCCCTGATGGCCACACTCCACAAGGTATGGTTGAGGGGGATACTCTGTCCGCACCCCCTCCTCTCACCGACGGGCACATCCGCAGCAATGGCGCCCGGTCTGGGGTGAAGCGCCTCCCTTCGACCGCCCCCTCCATGGGAGCAACCACAGCGCGCATGCCTCCCCCAGGACGGGCAACCAAGTTGCTGCGCCCGATGGAGCCATTGGCCCTCGAGCACCTTCGCCGCACCACCCTGCCATCCAGGTGGCCGCCCAGCAACAGCGGTGGCGCGGTGCTGCCGCCGCTGGCACCGTCAGGAGCCGAGTGACGGTGCGGTCTACTTCATCATCACCCATGCCAAGCATAGCCTCAGAGGCCATGGCGCAGGCTCAACTGCTGCTGAGGTCTCCGCCAGCGACCGAGCAGATGGACGAATGGCGTGCCACTATCCAAAGTCTGCTCGGTTTTGCCAAAGCTGGGGGCTCGCAGTGAGCCGGCCCGCCACGGCCTCCCCAGGCGACGACAAAGGCTCTTGCTGCTGACTGTACGGAAGGGGCCACCCCCACGGTGTAGTCCCCGCCATGGCAGCTAGCACGAGCGCAGCAGAATCAAGACCCTGACAACGTATCGATGGCTTCTTCTGACCCTCGGGCACGTCCAGGCCGATGGAGAACCCCGGAGGACAGGTGGAGGGGACACACGCCCGTCGTTGTTGAGCAGCGCCACGACGACCCCCACCGGACCGATGGGTGTGACGGCCCTGACGTCGACGAACCTGCACTCGATATTGGCGGGTGCCTACCTTTCGAGGTTGGCTGCCCTGCCTTTACTCACGAGCTGCGGCAAGTTTGTTGGCAGTCCGTTCGCACGTTCAAGTCAGAGGTACCTGAGAAGTACGATGGGAGGTTGAACCCGGCAGATTTTCTGAGCATCTACACCATCGATGTTCAGGTCACCGGGGGAAGAGATGAGAATGTGTTTGCCAATTACTTCTCTTTGGCCCTCAAGTCCAATGTGAGGTCTTGGCTGATGCACCTGCCGGAGAACTCCATTTCGTCATGGGCTGACATGTACCATGAGTTCATTGGCGCCTTCACCGGTGGCCATCAAGAGCCAGGCCAACCCAGCGACCTACAACTTCTCCAATAGAAGGAAGGAGAAACCCTCCGTAAGTATTTATAGAGATTTAGCAAAGTTCATAGAAACATCCCAAATATCCATCCGGCAGCTGTGATAACCGCCTTCTAGTCCAATGTGCGCAACCACCGGATTCGTTCCAAGATGAACATGCGGTTTCCCAAGACTGTGAAGGAGCTCTACACCTTAGTGGATAAGTGTGCTTGGATGGAGGAGGGAAGGAAGTTCCCCGGAGAGGAAGATTGCACCAATGTCGATTCAGAGAATGATGATGAATCAACCAGTCAGAAGAAGAGAAAGAAGCGCAGTAAGAAGCAGAAGGACAAGGCAGCGATGATTGTCGAAGGATCGAGTACACCTAGTACCGTCAAGAAGGCCAAAGCTGAGGTCCTCGGCAGGGAAGCTTCCATGTGCACTGACTGTCGGGATGCCGCAGCTGCCGAGAAGGCTGGGAAAGGTGATGGGCCATATTGCAAGATCCATCGGACCAAAGGCCACGACCTTCAAGAGTGTTATCAGGTTGAGCAGCTTGTTAAGAGACAAAGATCATAGTATGAGAACCGTGACAATGAAAAGGGTCAGAATGTTGTTGGCGGTAAGGGCCGAGGTGGTGAAGTAAATCGCCCCGGCAAACCCCTTCGGAACCAAGGAAAGCCCGCCAGAGGTCGAGAGAAGGAAGCTTGTGAAGATGAGAGTGATGGAGGGTATGAAGAGGAAATTGGTGAGCAGGAGTTTCAGAAGGCCACTGACGCCCTGTGCATTGACAGGGGTGCATCTTTGCACACCTCCCACCGCGAGCTCAAGCAGTGGGCACAAGAAGTCAATGTCATGGAACCAGCGCCAGAGGCCCGGAAGCCGCTCAAATGGTCCCGCACACCCATCGTCTTTGACGAAGAGGATCATCCTAGCCGTACCACTACGGTAGGGTGTTTGCCGTTGTTGGTATCCCCAAAAATTCGCAACCTCAAGGTCACAAAGATGCTGGTGGACGGTGGGGCCAAGTTGAATCTGATATGCCCGGCAGTTATCAGCAAGCTTTAGATAGCAGAGGGGGAACTAGAAGTCACCGGCATGTTTCAAGGAGTTAATCTCGGCAGGAGTCGTCCTAAGGGAAAGATCACGTTGCCGGTAATGTTTGGGGGAGAGCTAAACTACCGGACTGAGAAGATTGTGTTTGATGTGGTTGACCTCCCCGTGCCGTACAATGGGATCCTTGGCTGCCCAGCCCTGGCTAAATTCATGGCGGCATCCCACTATGCCTACAACACCTTAAAGATGCTTGGGCCTTTGGGTGTCATTACCATCCCATCAGATGAGAAGGATGCAATCATTTGCGTGGACAAGATGTACCGGGATGCAGTCGCGGCAGAGGCAGCGGCAGCCGCAGTTCTCGCCAAGGAGGAAAGAAGAACAGTTGCAAGGACTCCTGTAGAGAGTCCGGGAAGCGTACTCCCATCGAGTGCACGACACCCGTTGACGACGTGCCAGAGTCTTCCAATAGCAAGAGACCCAAGGTCGCTGCACCCTAAGTGAAGAAGGTCCTGGCAGGGCTGGGTGGCGTTGATGGTACTTTCACTATTAGCGCCCCCCTTGATGACAAATAGGAAAGCGCACTCGTTGCCTTCTTGTGGGCGAATATCGATGTGTTTGCCTGGCAACCATCTGATATCCCCGATGTTCCCAGGGAGGTAATTGAGCACCACCTTGCTGTCTGCCCACATGCCTGACCTGTCAAGCAGAAAGTCCGGAAGCAGGCCTTGGAGAGGCAGCAGTTCATTGCAGAAAGAAATAAAGAAACTTGAGGCAACTGGTTTGGTCAGAGGAGTGCTACATCCCACGTGGTTGGCAAATCCGGTGGTGGTCTGGAAGGCTAAAGAGAAGTGGCGGCTTTGTATAGATTTGACATATCTCAACAAAGCTTGCCTGAAGGACCCATTTCCCTTGCCGCGTGTCGATCAGATTGTGAATTCCACTTTAGGTTGTGATTTGCTCTCCTTTCTGGATGCATATTCTGGGTATCATCAGATCTTCATGTCCAAGGAAGATGAAGAGAAGACGTTGTTCATCACTCCATGTGGTATGTTCTGTTTTGTCTGCATGCCATTCGGGTTAAAGAGTGTCGGGTCCACTTTTGCAATGGCAGTCCAGATTGGTTTTGAGCCACAATTGCATAAAAACATTGAAGCCTATATGGATGATATTGTGGTCAAGACCAAGGCTAGAGCCACCCTTATTCAGGATTTGGAGGAAACATTTGCTAATCTGCGCAAGATGAACTTGAAGCTTAACCCAGAGAAGAGTGTGCTTGGCGTCCCCTTCGGCAAGCTGCTTGGGTTCTTTGTGTCCCATCGGGGGATCGAAGCCAATCCCAACAAGATCAAAGCTATCGAGCAGATCCAAGCAGCAAGGACAGTCAAGGATGTGAGGCATCTAACAGGGTGCGTTGCCGCGCTAAGCAGATTCATCTCCAAGTCTGCCGAGCGTGCCCTGCCGTTCTTCAAAATTTTGAAGAAGGCAGGGCCCATGAAGTGGACTCCGGAAGAAGATGCAACTTTGCAAGAGTTGAAGACCTACTTGTCCTCTATGCCCACCTTGGTTGCC
The DNA here is from genome assembly GCF_003073215.2 of Triticum urartu. Taxonomy (NCBI): domain Eukaryota; kingdom Viridiplantae; phylum Streptophyta; class Magnoliopsida; order Poales; family Poaceae; genus Triticum; species Triticum urartu. The sequence goes on from NC_053028.1 coordinate 352,306,882, forward strand.
CCTAAACCATAGGAGCCATTGTTGCTATATTTAGCGGCAACCAACCAAGTGGCTAGTGTAGCCTTGGTAGCGCGGGAGGTGGATGAGGTAGAGAGTGAGCAAGGACCGGCAGAGCCAGAGGAGGATCAGGACAGTAGTGAGCATGACAGTGAGAACAACCCCATGGACACGGCAAGGAAGAAAGTGGTGTGGCGCCCAGTATACTTCGTCAGCTCCTTGTTATAGGGGGCTAGATCAAGGTACTCTAGCATGCAAAAGTTGATCTTTGGTCTCATCATGGACTCAAGGAAACTGCACCACTACTTCCAAGCCCATGAGATCACGGTTGTCACTCGCTTCCCCTTGCAAAGGATACTCCAAAACCCTAAGGCTACCGGCAGAATAGTGGAGTGGTCTTTGGAGTTATCCAGTTTTGGTTTGAAGTATGAGAGCACATCAACTATCCAGAGCGGGGCATTGGCAGAGTTTATTGCAGAATGGACGCCAACCCCTGATGAGGAAGTGCCAGATACAGTCATCCTCGGCAAGGAATCACCCCAATAATGGATCATGTATTTTGATGGTGCCTTTTCTCTGCAAGGTGCAGGAGCTGGCGTGCTTCTTGTCGCCCCCTCCGGGGATCACTTTAAGTACAACGTCCAGATGCACTTTGCCTGGGAAGAGGCGACCAACGATACATCAGAGCATGAAGGGCTCCTTGTCGGCCTCAGGATTGCAGCTAAATTGGGAATTAAGAAGCTGATCATTCGAGGAGATTACAGCTTGTGGTGAGACAAGTAAACAAGGATTACCAAAGTCCATTTATGGAGGCATACATTGAGGAAGTGAGGAGATTGGAGGAACGCTTTGACGGATTGCAAACAGAGCACGTACCCCATGCGGAAAACATCATAGCTGATCATCTGTCGAAGTGTGCTGCGCAGAAGCTTCTGTCTCACTCAGCCCTTCGTATTCCCCGCAACAATGGCCCGGAAAAGGAGAAAGATGGACTCCAAAAAGCCTCTCCCGGTAGAGCCGTCCGCTCCTGGCAGAGACCCTGCAGGAAAGAACTCCTCGCCATCTGCCGGACCGCACCCTCTAGCCGGGCCCATGGACCCCGTGAACGAGGCATGCGCTCCCGCAGCAGAGGAGGTGCCGCTAGTCCTCCTTCCTAAGCCCCAGGCTCCAACTTGGGCAAGGCACATTGTCCATTTCCTCCAAACCGGAGAGCTTCCCAGCGACCAAGATGAAGCTGAAAGAATAGCCCGGAGGGCTAGTATGTATCAGTTTGTCGATGAAACTCTATACAGAAGGAGGCCCAACAGTGTGAAATTGAAGTGCGTCTGCCAGGAAGAAGGAAAAGAACTGCTAGCTGAGATACACAAAGGCATGTGCGGCTCCCACATCAGATCAAGGGCATTAGTTGGGAAAGCATTCCGGCAAGGATTCTATTGGCCCACAGCCCTCCAAGATGCGGTCGAGCTAGTCACCAAGTGTGAAGCATGCCAGTTACATTGCAAAAAAAAACCACCTGCCGGCCCAAGCCCTTCAGACAATCCCTCTATCATGGCCATTTTCGGTCTGGGGGCTCTATATCCTCAGGCCCTTCCCCCAAGCAATCGGGGGCTTTGAATTCTTGTTCGTTGCTATCGACAAGTTTACAAAGTGGCCGGAAGTGACTGCCGTGAGAAAGGTGACTGCTCAGTCAGCTATCAAGTTCTTGAAAGAATTGGTGTGTCGTTTTGGAATTCTGGCAAGGATCATTACCGACAACGGCACCCAGTTCACGAGCCGCGCCTTCATGCAATATGTTCATGCCCTCGGATGCAAGATCTCATTTGCCTCTGTGGCACACCCCCGGAGCAATGGACAAGCTGAGAGGGCGAACACTAAAGTGCTGCAGGGACTCAAGACAAGAACCTTTGATGCGCTGCAGAAGCACGGCATGCGGTGGATCGAGGAGCTACCGGTAGTTCTCTGGTCCCTCAGAACGACACCAAACCGAGGTACCGGGCAGACTCCCTTCTCCCTGGTCTACGGGGCAGGAGCAGTTATCCCCACGGAACTCATTTACGGGTCGCCTCGAGTGCTTGCCTACGACAAAGTAGCGCAAGATCAGCACCGGCGTGACGACATTGTGCTACTCGAGGAGAACCATCTCTGGGCTGCTATGCGTGCTGCACGCTACTAACAAGCCCTACGTCGCTATCATAGCCGCAGGGTTCATGCCCGATGTTTTGAGGAAGGCAACCTTGTCCTTAGGCGCGTTCAGTCTGCCAAGTGTACAAACAAGTTGACACCGAAGTGGGAAGGCCCTTACCGGGTAGTACGAGTCATTAGACCTAGCGCAGTCCTTCTGGAGACCGTAGATGGCATTCAATTGCAAAACTCATGGAATATTGAGCATCTCTGCAAGTTCTACCCGTATGGCGCGACGGTCGGGCCCTGCCCGGCAGCCACCCTTTTGTACAGGCCTTGCCTCAGCTGCATGTAACCCCTTGTACAATGGCATGGCGATGACCCAGTGCAAGAGAAAATAAACGAAGCAATGGGGGGGCGACCAAGTTGCATGCATGCACGAGCATTCCAAGAGCAGTGCATAAGCAGTTCATGAGCATTTGCATATGCATATAAATAGGATCGCATCCTGCATTCATTCCCATCTGCATGAAGTTGCAGGTTCCTGCCGTGAACTTGTCTTCAACAAGGAGTTGGGAAGATGGTCCGGGACTGCGATCCCCGGAAAGCCAAATAGATAAGTTCTACCTCTTGTCCATTAGTGTTCTGTAAGCTATAGCTTGTGCATGAGAAAGCCTCACCACTCTTTTGAGACTTAGGTGCTCCCGTCCTTGACTAGAACGTTGCTTTGGTCAGGATGGTCGTAGTGGCCTTTGGTAAAAGGAAGTTGGCAGGGGGCTAGTCCCGTTATCTTTTGCCCGGAAGACACAATTCTCTGGCAGACAAAAAGGGTGTGGCAGGGTAGCCTGCCGGGGAAAACTCGTTTATTTACACTAAGGAGGCATCCCACCTCTGCATGGACATATACATGCACGGGTTCCAGGCAAGGTTCACCTTTTTCATTAATATGCTGATACAAGTACAAGCATTACAGAACGCAAAAATGGACTAGAGAGATTACATTATTTGAATTAAAATTTGGCAAGTGTCTACAGGTTTAAGATTAAAAAAGATAAGTGCCCCATACCCTTTCTTGTCCCTCTCCTCCTAGGCACGGCCGTCGAAGGCGAGGAGGGCAAAAGGAGCACCTGGGCAGGAGCCCAGCCCGCCCCCCTCGGGCTCCAGGAGAGGTAGCCCGGCGGGAGTAGAGGAGCACTAGGGAATGTGTGGATGGAGAGCACGACGAAGGCGACCCGTCGACCACCGCCACCAGGGCCAGCAGGACACGGCAGGGCTAACAGAGCTGCAGGCCGAGAGGAAGCCTGCCGGGGTCCAGCTGGGGGACTGCTGGAGGAGCCCGGGAGCGCCATCCCCACCTCTGCATCCCACACCCCGGCAAATCGCATTCCCGAGAAGGAGATGCAAATGCAGATGATGGTGCTGCCGCCTGATGAAGATGGTGTAGGCAACGATCAGCCGGAGTTAGAGTCGTCGCCATCGCGCCCGCTGCCGTTGTCATCACCGTCACTGTCCTCCTCGCCGCTTTCGCTCGAGGAGGAACTTTCGTCGTCGGTGGAGTTATCCGCACAACACCCTAAGTGACCTCCCGAGCGCCCGAAGATCCTGACAGAGAACAGGCCGCTCTCCATTAATTTAAATTGGAGGACGTGGCCCTCCGAGAAGCCATGGGCAAGAGGGAATGTCTTCCAACCACGACGGAGGTACAACACGTGAGGTGTGGGTGTCGGTGTCAAAACTGGCCGAATCTCCGGTAGGGGGTCCCGAACTTTCCGTTTGAGGATCGAAGGACTCAGCATACAAGGGTGACATGATGTTTTACCTAGGTTCGGGCCCCCTTAATGGAGGTAAAACCCTACGTCCTGCTTGATTCTATTTGATGAGTATAGGGGTTACAAGAGTCGATCTACCTCGAGATCGTAATGGCTAAACCCTAGATGTCTAGCCTATGTAATTTGTCTTAGCCTCTAAGGACTAAACCCTCTGGTTTATATAGACACCGGAGGGGTCTAGGCTTGTACGGAGTCAGTTTTACAGAGAAGGAAATAATGCACCCGAACGCTAAGCTTGCCATCCATGCAAAGGAGATTCCCATCCAGACATAGGGAAAGGTCTTCTGCCTTGTATCTTCACGGCCCATAAGTCCGGCCCATGCCACATAGCTTGGACGCCCGGGGACCCCATAATCCAGGACTCCCTCAGTAGCCCCTGAACCAGGTTTCAATGATAATGTGTCCGGCGTGCAGATTGTATTTGGCATTGCAAGGCGGGTTCCTCCTCCGAATACACCAACGCAGTCTTCCGAACAAGAGAACTGAATCCGGCTCTGTACAATAATTACAACTCCCAACCAGAGGGGCGCAAATACTTTAAACAAAGTAAGCCATGTCCACTGACAGCTTTTTCGGCGAGACGTCACGTCTGACCTTATTATTATTTTGAACCATTTTTCAGTCTCCCGCTTCGTGTTTCGAGGCATGGCCCTCACTGACATGTCTTACCAAAGCAGAGATCGTGCCCCTTATTACGGGATTTTCACCAATACGGGTTTGGGTAATCCAACCGTGTCGTTCGCACGACACCATGGGAATAGGCGAGTTTTACGGCTAGTGGGGGAGTGCTTGATATTCACTACCTATATAAGCGGATAAAGATCCATTCTTTACCCCCACGCCTTCCTCCTTCCTCAGCCTTCCCGTCCTTGAGCTCCAGTGCCCAAGCTCCCAGCCCTTTCCACCGCCCGACCCCTCCAATCATGGCCGGATCCGGCTCGCAAGGCAAGTGGATGGCTTCCTCCATCATGGAGAGGAACGTCAAGGAACTCCGGGAAGCAGGCTACTTGGTCGCGAACATCGCGCATCGGCTCCCTGCCAAAAAGAAGATCATCGCTACTCCGGATCCCAATGAGAGGGCAGTGTTCATCCCTCACTTTATCCGCGGACTAGGGTTTCCCCTCCACCCTTTTGTCTGCGGCCTCATGTTCTGTTATGGGCTAGATTTCCATGATCTAGCCCCAAATTTGTTTCTCCACATCTTAGCGTTCATCGGTGTGTGCAAGGCGCTCCTCTGCATTCCCCCCCCCCCCACTTCGGCCTATGGCTTAAGGTCTTCAACATGAAGCCGAAGGTGGTTGACGAGCAGCACGCAGACTGCGGAGGCGCCATGATGAGCAAGCTTCCCAACGTCACCTGGCCAAAAGGGGCCTTCGTGGAAACTGTCAAGATATGGTAGCACGAGTGGTACTACATCACCGAACCCCGCGGTGCCAACTGGGCTGCCGCTCCTGAGTTTAGATCCGGACCCGCAATGCGGCTTACATCATGGATTAACAAGGGCCTAGATTGGGCATCGTCCAATGAGGTGATGACGCTGTAGAAGCGCATCAAAAATACGATGGAGAAGAACACCAGCCTTGCTAGTGTGATCCAGGTGATGCTTTTTTGCCGGATTCTCCATTGCCAGAGCCGGCCTCTCCACATGGGGGACTTCAATCCGGCTAGCCCTCGGACCCTGTAGTGATTCTTCGGCACCACGCACGAAGAGATCTGGAAGCTGCTTTTCAAGGCCCAGAAGTCGTGGCCGGAGACGACTGAAGACATCGGCCTTGACTGCGCTCATCAGACCACTCTAGTAAGTTTTTTGATTTCCGAACATAGCTTCAACTCGTAAAAGGGGATGCTTAGTCTTCCATTCTCTCCTCGGGGCTGGACAAAGAAGGCGGAGTGGATCAAGTGTCCAGCTCTGCTACCCGAAGACCCAGGCATTCCCCTGCTAACGTGGATGCTAGTCCCAGCGTCGTACCAGGCGTCAGAGAAGAAGACCAAGAAGAAGGGCAAGGAGGCCAAAAGTGGCCTCCGCCATAAAGGTACTTCGGATGCTACGTCGGAGATACCGAAGCTCCCTTTTCCCATGAGGGAGATGAAGACGAGGAAGAGGAGGAGGAGAGAAAATCTCTCCTTAAGTGGGGGAGAAGAAAAGGGCGGCCTCCATGGACCTAGAGGCGGAGGCATCCAAGAAGGGGAAGATTTCCCTTTCCAATAGCTTGGACTCAGATGCCAAAGGCATCCTCGAGTGGCGCCCTAGGCAGAAGCCCCTGGCCGCATCATAAGTGTCCAAGGATACTGCAGACGTATCCGGTTTTTGCGATTGTTATTTTAACACCTTTAAGTTTCATGCTACAATCTGGCTCGAGATCTCCCCCAACAATCATAATATTCGGGGAACTCTCTGGCGCCAGAGAGGGTGGAGAGCGAGACGCCTCCGCGAGCTTCTCCGCCACATCCCGCAGATGACACCGAGGTGCTATCCCAAAGGACCTCTCTAGGCCAGGGAGAAGTGCGGAAGGCTACCAAGACGGCGCCAGAGGGTAATGCCTCGGCCGCCGAGAACATTGGGGGTACAAACCCCCATGGAAACTGATGACGGGGGGGCCGGACCAATCCCATCCCCAGCCGAATACCACTCCGGAGACCCATACGGCTCCGGAATCAAGCAAGCAACCCCCTTTGAAGGAGGGGAGAGTGCCGACTCCACCGGCGGTCTCCATCAATCCGGAGTCGCCGGACATTATGATGGAAGCACTTCGACGTGCTTCCGTCGTGGAGGAGCACCATACCCTGATGGGTACCGTGGTTGAGAAGGTTCAGTCCACCAAAAGCGGACTGAACGAAGCCTTCACCAGCCTATTAACAGGCTTCGAGGTATGTGATGTATTCTTAGCTGCTTTATACATGCAAAAAATGTGCCTGTGTATAGACAGTAGCCCTTGAGACTCTGTTCGGCTTTTGCAAAGAAGGGCTGTATAGAGGATCAAATGGTTATTCGCATGAGATAATATACATGTCTATGTTGATAAACAGGCTACTGTTAGCGGCAACCGCCCAGGCCACCCAAGTGGCCGAACTTAAGCAGAAGTTGGAGCGTGCAATGAAGAACTTGTCCGCACCAACAAGCGATTTGAGGAATCGCAAGGTATGGTTAGAAAAAAATTATTGACATACTTAAAGGAATATGTCAATGCGGAGTCTAATCTCCTATGTTGCTGATCATATTTTCAGATAGGGCGACCGAGGTCAAGGACCTGAAGAGCGCCCTTGCGCAAGCCAAGGAGCAGGCGTGGGCGAGCCAAGCGGCCGCTGACAAAGCGGCTGCGGCTTTAGAGGCCGAGCAGGTCACGCGCCGCAAGTATGAGGAGCGGGTGAAAGAAGTGGAGCAATAGCTCCAAGATGCCTCCAACAAGTGTGAGGACTTGGAGGAGAAAAATAAAGCCCAGGCGGACGATCTCACCAAGGCTGTTCAAGAGGCCAAGGAGGCACGGACCGAGTCCCGTGCGTCTCGCGAGGAGATCAAGCAAGCCAGACCGATAGCGGGTGGTAAGCCCTTTCTTTTACATAGTATTTTTGGGGGTCGGAGATATGCCTTGCTTAATCGACTATGGAGTTCTCTAGACGCCTTTGCTGATCTCCCAAGGAGTGCGGCCGACGTCGCATAGTATTTCCGGGCCCAAGAAGGGAACGCAATGGAGAAGCTCTTCTGGTCGCAGTACCTGGTGTCGGAGCGGCCAGCGCTGCTAAACAACCAGATGATGCAGCTGGCGGAGCTGCATAGGATGTCCGGTTTGGCCATGAAGGACCTTATAGTCCAGCTATGGCCAGTCGGACCCATTCCTAGCAGTTACTTCGGTCTGGTCAAGCGGTTCGGCGATGCCTTGCCCCGAGTTGAGGCTGTGAAGCACTCGGCGTGCATAGAGGGCGCATGGATGGCCTTTGCTCGTGTCAAGATGCACTGGGTGAAGATGAAGGCTGCCGTTGTGGCCGTCGAGGGTCCACCCAAGGGCAAGGACTACCGCAAGCCGGAGCGATACTTCAAGGACATCCTGGAGGGTGCCCGTTTGATAGAGGGTCAATGCTCGAAGGACATTATGTTCAAATGAATGTATCTAAGCCACCCAAACTTTGTGTTATGAAACAAGACATTTGTATGATATGCTTGCTTGATTATCTCAAATTATTTTCCTCCTGTGCAGCTATTTGTTGTATCTGAGAGTTTTCCAGTCGTCGGCTTCAGCCCCCACGTAGATACTATGAGGGTGCTCGGAACAGCACGTCACCACTCTTGTCCCAACGTCTTGGTCCGTAAAGGTGGTGATCGTGCAGCGAACTAGGCAATTGGACTATGCAGCTCTACCACTCTCACATAGCCATAGGAGTTTGACAATGGGATTATAGGCTTAGCCCCTGGTGTTGTTCGGCTATCCGAACTTGGGTCCTTTAGACGCCTAACCGGGTGGAGGCCAATCCTTCGTGTAATACGGAAAAAATCACAAAAAGATTTTAATAAGTCACCAAACCACTGACCAACTCTCGCCATATCATGACAGCCAGTTTTTGGCTTTCTGTACTGAGGTATTTGACTGGACAAGCCAGAAACACAATCGCAGTAGTTCTCCCTTTAGTACCTTAGCCAAACGAGCGGAACATAAGGTGGTAACCACAGGAGCCGGGCAACCCAACTATTAACCAAAGACATGATTCGGAGCCGATGCATATAATGCGGTATTCCAAACGCCGAAGTGTACTTTGAAAGTGTTCAGACTTTTTGTTTTTGAATATTTGTGGCTGGATAAAGCCCCTGGCAATTAATGCCAATGTATAGATGTCAATCAGTCGTGAAGACGGAATACAGATTATGGAATAGGCCAATAACGAAGAAGGTAGGACAAAACTGTTTCCGCTATATTCTGATTGATACGTCGAACATGCTCTTTACAGAGAATGCCGTAATTATCAAGGCTATTTTACATGCCGAGAATTCCAGGGAAAGCTCTATACAGGTCCTAAGAAGGAAATGGTGGTCTTGAAGATCCTTTAAACACTCTGCCGCACGTCTGCACCGCCTTTCGCCTTGGTGTAGGATCCTTTGAGAGGATCACTCGATCGAGGATACATAAGGGGCCTGGAAAAGGGGCCCTCGGTACCATCATGAAGTGATGTGGGTTGTAAAGAACCTGAAAAATAGAAATAAGAAAAAGGAAGGATATGAGGGTCCGGATAGGGTCGAGCCGTATTGTGGACTTTGTTTTTAGTGTGCATCCGTCCTCCGCCATGGTATCTTTAGTGTGTAATTATGTACGCGCGGTACGTATGCCACAATCAGGTTGGGGTTTGACAGTGATCAAATTGCTAATCTAGCTCTGGATGAGCCGGGTTGTCATTCTGCAGGGTAGACCGGACTCGTTTGACCGTGTCCGGGGGCTTGATTGCTGATGTAGTATTCGGCTTGATAGGGCCACCCTGTACTTCAGCTGCTAGGGTCGCGATATATATGCTCCTCAGTACGGAGGGAGCGCTCCATGTTTCCATTGACTGTTATGACTCAGCGTGGTCCGAGCATCTTGAGCTTTAGATATGCGTAGTGTGGGACTGCATTGAAGCGGGTGAAAGCAGTTCGTCCGAGCAGTGCATGGTAACCACTACGGAAAGGGACGATGTCAAAGATCAAATCTTCTTTACAGAAATTATCCGGTGAGCCGGAGACTACCTCCAGCATTATTGACCCTGTGCAGCAAGCCTCTACACCGGGTATTACTCCTTTAAAGGTGGTCTTGGTGGGCTTGATCCTTGAGGGATCAATACCCATTTTAAGGACAGTGTCTTGATAAAGCAGGTTAAGACTGCTACCTCCGTCCATGAGGACTCGCGTGAGATGGAATCCGTCGATGATAGGGTTGAGGACCAATGATGCCGAACCTCCATGACGGATACTGGTCGGATGGTCTCTGCGGTGAAAAGTGATCGGGCAGGCCAACCATGGGTTGAATTTTGGGGCAACTGGCTCTATGGCATAAACGTCCCTTAGTGCGCGCTTGCGCTCCCGCTTAGGGATATGAGTGACGTAGATCATGTTCACTGTTTTTACTTCGGGGGTGAATTTCTTTTGCCCCCCCCACCCGTGTTCGTCAGGCGAGGCTCATCATCATCCTCGATGGGCGGCCCTTTCCCCTTATGTTTGGTGTTTATCTTACCGGCCTGTTTAAAGACCCAACAGTTTCTGTTGCTATGATTTCCAGGCTGGTCCGAGGTGCCATGGATCTGGCAAGGCCGATCTACTATTCGGCCCAAACTAGATGGACCATCCTTATTTCCTTTGAATGCCTTCTTCCGCTGACCGTGTTTAGAGCCACTGAGTCCAGCATTGACCATCGTGTCTTCAGTACCGTCATTGTTGCTTTGACGCTTGTGTTTGTTGCGTCGTGGCCTGCCGTTGCCATCTCTGGCTTCGGAGGTGCTGGGGTTGCTGGTGCCGTTGCTTCTATGAGCTTGCCAGCTATCTTGTCCTGCGCAAAAGCGGGTCATAAGTGCGGTGAGGGCTGCCATGGACTTCGTTTTTTCTTGGCTGAGGTGTAGGGAAAGCCACTTGTCGCGGATGCTGTGTTTAAAGGCCGCGAGGGCTTCGGCATCCGGACAAATGACAATTTGGTTCTTTTTAGTTAAGAACCTGGTCCAGAGTTTTCGGGCTGATTCTCCGGGTTGCTGGACTATGTGACTGAGGTCATCGGCGTCCGGAGGCCGGACGTAAGTACCTTGGAAGTTTTCTCTAAAGGCGTCCTCTAAGTCTTCCCAGCTACCAATTGAGTTCTTTGGGAGGCTGTTTAACTAGTGTCGTGCTAGTACCTTGAGTTTTAGGGGGAGATATTTGATGGCATGGAGATCGTCGTCGCGAGCCATGCGGATATGGAGAAGAAAATCTTTGATCCATACCGCGGGATCTTTCGTTCCATCATATGATTCAATGTTCATGGGTTTAAACCCTTCTGGGAACTGGTGCTCCATTACTTCATCAGTGAAGCATAAGGGGTGTGTGGCGCCTCTGTATCGGGCAATGTCGCGACAAAGTTCGGATGACACCCGTATGCGGTTTTCGGCCCTGGTGAGGTTATGCATGTTAGGCCGAGCCTGACAGTCGTCTTCTCGCGTTGGGGCATGCCCCCTTGATCCATAGATTGATCTTGTTTGGCCTGCTCTATTACCCAGGTCTTGTCGTAGGTCGTAGGTGTATCCTAGAGCCGCTATCTCTCTACCCTTACGGCGAGGTGGTGCGGGTTGGTCTTTGGCGTAGGTGGCCGCTTTATCTTGCCCATGTGGTGGTCGGTCTGGTTTATCAGCGCAGTCATGTTTCGACAGTATTGGCTCAAAGGCCTCGTCATCGAATTGTGGTAGTAGCCGACGCTTCTGGTAGCTCTTTGTTGGGCGTTGTAGGCCATACTCCTCGGCAGCTAGGACCTGAGTCCATCTGTCGTTGAGCGTATCCTGTTTGGCTTGGAGCCGTTGCTGCTGCTTTTTTAGGCTTCTTGTAGTGGAGATTAGTTGGCGCTTAAAGCGCTCCTGCTCGAGTGGTTCCTCTGGCATGATGAAGTCTTCATCGCCGAGGCTCACATCATCCTCGGAGAGCGGTAGATAATTACTGTCTTCCGAGTCTTCGTTCCCGACCGGATCGTCGGGGTTAACTTGCCCCTCCTCCACATCATCTTGTTTGGATGTGGGCTCGACGGGGGCTTCGGGGTCTTCGACACCATCCGGAGTGTTATCGTCTCCGGTGCCAGTATTACTATCCTTGTCACGACACGATTTTGAGCGGCGCCGCTGACGTCGAAGCTTTGGAGGTGCCTCAACAGGCTTGTCCTCAATCGGATCCTTCCTACCATTGTCGTCATCCTCTTTGGCTGTGTCCACCAATATACATGTCATATGAGGAGGTGGTCGTCCAACATACGGTAAACGGTGGGTTTTGGCCTTGTTCGTCTCCAGCATCGTCATCCATGCCGTCGATGTCTTCGGAGGCGTAGTACAACATGTCGGTTAAATCGTAGACAATGGCTATGAAGTGGGTGGTGGGTGGGGCGTAAAATTCCCCACTTTCAGCCCCTAGTCCGAGTTAGGCATAATTCGGAGGTGATTCCTCTGTGATGGCGAGGGTTCGCATTAAGTCACGTGCCTCGTTTAAGAGCGAGGTTTGGACGGGGAGACGAGAGTCCGAGGGGAGTCTGGCCTTTCAGTGATAGGAGGAACCCGGTATGATTCCGAGTTTGTTGTGGAAACAATCGCCTCCGGATCTTTGATAGCGTGTTTTGTAGTGGAGAGTCCGGTGGGCGCCAAACTCCTATCTTTGGACCTGGCGGTTTGCTCCGGATCTAAGGCCAGAGCGGTAGTCGGGGCCGTGAACCCTTCGAAGATCAAGTCTCCTCGGATATCGGCGACATAATTTAGGTTCCCGAAACTGATCTGATGACCAGGGGTGTAGCTATCAATCTGTCCAAGGTGACCAATTGAGTTGGCACGCAGAACGAAGCCAGCGAACAAAAAAAATATGGCCAGGGAGGAAAGCTTCTCCGGAAATGGCATTATTGCTGATGATTGAACGAGCCATCGATCCTTTCGTTGACGGCACAGTGGAATTCGCAATGAAAGCACCAATGTCAGTGTCAAAACTGGCCAATCTCGGGTAGGGGGTCCTGAACTATGTGTCTGAGGATCGAAGGAAACAGAAGACAAGGGTGACACGATGTTTTGTCCAGGTTCGGGCCCTCTTAATGGAGGTAAAACCCTACGTCATGATTGATTGTATTTGATGAGTATAGGGGTTACAAGAGTCGATCTACCTCAAGATCGTAATGGCTAAACCCTAGATATCTAGCCTATGTAATTTGTCTTAGACTCTATGGACTAAACTCTCCGGTTTATATAGACACCGGAGGGGTCTAGGGTTGTATACAGTCGGTTTTACAGAGAAGGAAATAATGCACCCGAACGCTAAGCTTGCCATCCACACAATGGAGAGTCCCATCCGGACACGAGGAAAGATCTTCTGCCTTGTATCTTCATGGCCCATCAGTCCGGCCCATGCCACATAGCCCGAACGCCCAGGGGCCCCATAATCCAGGACTCCCTCAGCGGGGAAGTCAACATCAACCCACATGTTGCCGTTCCGACAGCCCCTCATATGCAACCTCAAAGCACGTGGTTGTTCGAGCTCCATCTCCCACACAAAGGGAGTTGGAAGGCGAAGATGACTGCACAGGGGCTTGTACAGCCAGATGATGAACTCCCGAGGTTGGTCCCAAATGTGGCCTTCCATCGGGGGAGGATCCACCGACGGGGGCACAGCCAAGACATCGCCCCGTCCTCCTCCTCCTCGAGCACCACGGTGACCTCGACCTTGTCCCCTTCCTCCTCCCCTCACGGTGGGCTCCACCATCGCAGGAGTAGGGATGCGTTGTCGAGTAGAAACCCTCGTTGCCGCCGCTGGGACACCACCGCACCCTCGCCCTCTAACCATGACTAGAAGGGAAGGATCGCAGAAAAGAAGAAGAAGAAGTGTGTGCGGAGAAGCACTGCCCCTGCCCTTTTTTATAGGAGGACGAGGCAGGAGGCTGGCTCCTCACATAAGAAGGGGACGCCCCGCTCCTCCAATGCGGCCTCTCTGTACCCTCTGTGGCTCTAAGAATCAAAGCCGACCCTCTGCTCCAACCATCGGCGCCCAGTTTTCGGCCATGGCACTCCTCCCCGTGCCCTCCGCATCCGCCACCTACCAAGCCCAATGCACGCAGAACACATGGTAGGTGTGTGCGGAACGGGAGGCATGTAGGATGGCAGTTTCTGCCCCGTGATCATGGGGCAAGGAGAATCCGCATGCCATGATCAAAGTTCTCCCACATCATTGCGCACGACGCAGGGGAAACCGGAAAGTGGCATGGACCCAAGATTAGTGAAGAAGCAAAGAAGACTTCAAGAAGCCAACCTCGTAAGCACCCGCGCCTGTGCACTTATTAGGCCCTACCCCGACGATGCTCGGCAGCGTGATCGGGGCAGGCCCGGGGGCTTCTGTCGGTGCAACAAACCCTGGGTCTGTTACCCAGACTGTGCATAGGCACGAGAACAAGATTAAGCTGCCAGCCCAAGGCAGGGCACGAGGTACCAAGAGCATTGAAGAACCAACATGTAGCTCAAAGGGAGCAAGATCAAGCCAGAAGAGCAAGGCACCACCAGGAGAAAAGCCTCCCTTGCCGGGCAAGCGAGCTCGATGAGGGCGGGGCTACCCCCGGAAGAAGGCGTCCGAGGTGTCCCAGCAGAGCCTGCCAGGGCTCATGAAGCAAAATCACCTCACCAACTACTCCGCCACGACCCATGTTGCCAATCACTATGGTGTCAAGCCGCAGAGTGACTAAGTGGCATCCATTTGCCACATGGCGGCCTCTTTCTACAGGAAATTCCTATAGATGACACCCGTCCTGCGACGTGTCAAGCGAACATGCATGGAGCTGGTGAGATAGCCCGGCAAGGCTTGTCGGGCGGCCAACAATGTGATGTTGAGCGGTGCATTTAATGCGCCCTGTTAGCCTACAGAGTTAGGTATGATAGCACTGTTTTCTATCTTATCAGTGCATAATGACCACTTTGCCATTGTGGTAACCCCTTAATCTATAAAAGGAGGCCCATAGCAACCATAGAAGGGGTTAGAAGGTTGGACAACTCACACCCCCATACGTGCATAGTCACTGCCGCCCTTGCCTGGCAAGTGTACTACGTTCCACCACCATTCTTCCACCATCAATCCACCAAAGCAGGAGTAGGGTTTTATGCCTCACGGCGGCCTGAACCTGGGTAAAATTGCCTGTGTGATCTCTGACGTGCTGCCCCACGCTCGTCTGCTCTTTGTGCAACGCGACCTCCCCCTGCCAAACCAGCAAGGGGCGCTCTGGTCCCATAGGTGGCCGTGGTTTCCCATGACACTACAAGCCTATATGCACTAACCAACTACGCGGAAACAGTTATGGGCACTTGATGTCATGGTATCAGCCGAAGCCTTTTTGACGTCAGCGACTGAGCGGCGTGTGCTCGGTTGGACCGCGTAATGCAACTTCCTTTGTAATGGAGGTTGCTAGGTCTGCTCACTGGCCGCCCTCGCAACGTGCAGGTTGATGACCCACAAGTATAGGGGATCTATCATAGTCCTTTCAATAAGTAAGAGTGTCGAACCCAACGAGGAGCAGAAGGAAATGATAAGCAGTTTTCAATAAGGTATTCTCTTCAAGCACTAAAATTATCGGTCACAGATAGTTTTGTGATAAGGTAATTTGTAACCGGTAACAAGTAATAAAAGTAAATAAGGTGCATCAAGATGGCCCAATCCTTTTTGGAGCAAAGGACAAACCTGGACAAACTCTTATAAAGGAAAACGCTCCCGAGGACACATGGGAATTATCATAAACCTAGTTTTCATCACGCTCATATGATTCGCGTTCGTTACTTTGATAATTTGATATGTGGGTGGACCGGTGCTTGGGTACTGCCCTTCCTTAGACAAGCATCCCACTTATGATTAACCCCTCTTGCAAGCATTCGCAACTACAAAAGAAGTATTAAGGTAAACCTAACCATAGCATGGAACATATGGATCCAAATCAGCCCCTTACGAAGCAATGCATAAACTAGGGTTTAAGCCTCTGTCACTCTAGCAACCTATCATCTACTTATTACTTCCCAATGCCTTCCTCTAGGCCCAAACAATGGTGAAGTGTCATGTAGTCGACGTTCATGTGACACCACTAAAGGAAAGACAACATACATCTCATCAAAATATCGAACGAATACCAAATTCACATGACTACTTATAGCAAGACTTCTCCCATGTCCTCAGGAACAAATGTAACTACTCACAAACCATATTCATGTTCATAATCAGAGGGATATAAATATGCATAAAGGATCTGAACATATGATCTTCCACCAAATAAACCGACTAGCATCAACTACAAGGAGTAATCAACACTACTAGCAACCCACAGGTACCAATTTGAGGTTTTGGGACAAAGATTGGATACAAGAGATGAACTAGGGTTTGAGATGAGATGGTGCTGGTGAAGATGTTGATGGAGATTGACCCCCTCCTGATGAGAGGATCGATAGTGATGATTTCCCCGTCCCGGAGGGATGTTTTCCCGGCAGAACAGCTCCATAGGAGCCCTAGATTGGTTCCGCCAAGGTTCCACCTCATGGCGGCGGAGTTTCGTCCCGGGAGCTTTCTTATGATTTTTTCCAGGGTTAAAGACTTCATATAGCCAAATATGGGCACCGGAAGCCTGCCAGGGGGCCCGCGAGGCAGGGTGCGCACCCAGGGGGTAGGGCGCGCCCCCCACCCTTGTGGATGGTGGGGGGCCCCCTCTGGTGCTTCCTTCACCCAATATTTTTTATATATTCTAAAAATGACTCCCATGGAGTTTCAGGACTTTTGGAGTTGTGCAGAATAGGTCTCTAATATTTGCTCCTTTTCCAGCCTAGAATTCTAGCTGCCGGCATTCTCCCTCTTCGTGTAAACCTTGAAAAATAAGAGAGAATAGGCATAAGTATTGTGACATAATGCGTAATAACAGCCCATAATGCAATAAATATCGATATAAAAGCATGATGCAAAATGGATGTATCAACTCCCCCAAGCTTAGACCTCGCTTGTCCTCAAGCGGAAGCCGGTATCGAAAAATATGTCCACATGTTTAGAGATAGAGGTGTCGATAAAATAAAATACAGAAATGAGGGCATCATGATCATTCTAAAACAGCAACATATATATATGACATGTCATATGATTTCTTATGCTAAAGTAACAATTCGTTCACCATTTCAAGTATGAATCTGAAACTTCATTGAAAACTAACAACCTATAATCTCAGTCATTGAAGCAATTGCAATTTATCATAACATCAGAAAGAGTCAATATAAGAGCTTTTTAGCAAGTCCACATACTCAACTATCATTTAGTCTTTCACAATTGCTAACACTCACGCAATATTTATGGGTATGAAGTTTTAATCTGACACAGAGAAAGATAGGGGCTTATAGTTTTGCCTCCCAAACTTTTACCTCAAGGGTAATGTCAACATTAATAGTTCATGAAAATTCACATCCAATTAGCTATATATATCAGGATCTTTCCAACACACAGAGCTTGCCAGAGGATAAAATGTAAAAAGGAAAGGTGATGATCACTATGACTCTTGTATGAAGTATAAGCCAAGAATAAAAGATAGGCCCTTTGTAGAGGGAAGCAGAGGTTGTCATGTGTTTTTATGGTTGGATGCACGAAATCTTAATGCAAAAGAACGTCACTTTATATTGCCACTTGTGATATGGACCTTTATTATGCAGTCTGTCGCTTTTATTTCTTCCACATCACAAGATCGTATAAAGCTTATTTTCTCCACACTAATAAATCATACATATTTAGAGAGCAATTTTATTTCTTGCAACAATGACAACTTACTTGAAGGGTCTTACTCAATCCATAGGTAGATATGGTGGACTCGCATGGCAAAATTGGGTTTAAGGATATTTGGAAGCACAAGTAGTATCTATACTTGGTGCAAAGAATTTGGCTAGCATGAGGGGGAAACACAAGCTCAACATGTTGGATGATCCATGACAATATAATTTATTTCGGATGTAAGAAAACATAACCCATTACGTTGTCTTCCTTGTCCAACCTCAACTTTTTAGCATGTCATATTTTAATGAGTGTTCACAGTCATAAAAGATCTCCAAGATAGTATATTTATATGTGAAAACCTCTCTTTGTTTATTACTTCCTATTAATTGCAACGATGACCAAAACTATGTCAACTCTCAACAACTTTTATTCATCATACTGTTTATATGTGAAGTCATTACTCTCCATAAGATCAATACGATCTCTTTATTTCTTTTTATTCTTACTCTTTTATTTTATTTTTATACCCTCAAGATCATAGCAATATAACCAAGCCCTTGACTCAAAATTAATCTTTATTATATATAGCTGATGGACTCGATTACATAGAAGGATCATAAAGCAAAACTCAAAACTAAATCATACTAAAACTTTATTCTAATAGATCAAGATATTACCAAAAGGATCAAACTAAGAAAAATGGTAAAGAACAAAAGTGTGATGGTGATACGATACCGGGGCACTCCCCCAAGCTTGGCAGTTGCCAAGGGGAGTGCCCATACCCGATACTCAGTTATCGTTTGGTGGTAGTGATGATGGAGTTGTTGATGATGTAGGATTGTCTTCCATCTTCCAAGGCATAGGCTCACCATCATAGAAGGATGATCGAGTCTCCGGGATCCTCGAATCTGTAGCCAAACTCATCCTCTTGAATCTATATTCATACTCACAGTTTTGGTTTTGCAGGTCATAGATCTGGGCTTGGAGGTGCTCGATTTTCTCGTGAAGCTTGAAGATGGTCTCCCCAATGTCCTTGGCATCCAGCTTGTGCTTGTTGGTGAACTCCGCAATCATCATGTCGTTGGCGTCGAGTCCGCGCTCCACCATCCCATGGCACTTGAAAACTTGTTGCTCCATTGCTTCGAGTCTTGTCTCCACGCTTCCGGCCCTCCTTGGTCCCTCAACATCGCAGATGTGCAGCACCCCCTCACGCAACTCAATGGTTTGAGGGTGTTGCAGCACCTCCGCGAGGTAGGGGGCGCTTGAAGACGTCATGGTGATCTAGATCTGTCAGAAAAACAGCTCGAAATAAAGACAGGAGATATTTGCGTGGTACGTTGGTCAAAACCTTCGGGAGATTTTGTAATGAATTTTTACCGACTAAGAGAAGTGTCATGCAATAAAACGAAGTCCGGAGGGCACATGAGGTGCGCACGAGGCAGGGGGCACGCCCTCCACCCTCGTGGAAGCATCGTGTCCTTTCCGGACTGCTTCTTATTTTCCTTTTTTCTTAAATATTCCAAAACGGAGAAAAATTGCTATTAGAACTGTTTTGGAGTCTATTTACTTACCGTACCACATACCTATTCCTTTTCGGAGGTTGAAACGTTCTTGAAAATGTCCCTTATATACTCCTCTGGGGTTACGGTTTCAATAACATTAGTTTCAACATTTATAGGATTACCTGAGATATAACATTTGATTCTTTGATCGTTCACCACTCTCGGATTTGTGCCTTCGAAGTTGTTGTTTTTTATGGCACCGAAACGATAGACCTCCTCGATAACGTAAGGGCCTTCCCATTTAGAGAGGAGTTTTCCTGCAAAAAATCTTAAACGAGAGTTGTATAACAGTACATAATCACCTACATTAAACTCACATTTTTGTATCCTTTTGTCATGTCATCTTTTAACCTTTTCTTTAAACAGCTTGGCATTCTCATAAGCTTGGGCTCTCCATTCATCAAGTGAGCTAATGTCAAATAGTCTCTTCTCACCGGCAAGTTTGAAATCATAATTGAGCTCTTTAATGGCCCAATATGCCTTATGTTCTAGTTCGAGAGGTAAATGACATGCCTTTCCATAAACCATTTTATATGGAGACATACCCATAGGATTTTTGTATGCAGTTCTATAGGCCCATAATGCATCATCAAGTTTCTTGGACCAATTCTTTCTAGATCTATTAACAGTCTTTTGCAAAATTAATTTAAGCTCTCTATTGCTCAGTTCTACTTGACCACTAGACTGTGGATGATATGGAGATGCAATTATATGATTAACATCATACTTAGCAAGAATTTTACGAAAGGCACCATCAATAAAGTGTGAACCACCATCAGTCATTAGGTATCTAGGGACTCCAAACCTCGGAAAAATAACTTCTTTAAGCATCTTAATAGAGGTGTTATGATCAGCACTACTAGTTGGAAGGAAACGGTCCCATATAATCAAAACCCCAAACATCAACTGGTTCTATAACAAGTGAATAATTCATAGGCATTTCTTGACATCTACTAATATTACCAATTCTTTGACATTCATCACAAGACAAGACAAACTTACGGGCATCCTTGAAGAGAGTATGCCAATAAAAACCGGATTGCAATACCTTATGTGTAGTTCTATCTCCAGCATGGTGTCCTCCATAAGCCTTGGAGTGACACTTGCGTAGGATATGTTCCTGTTCATGCTCAGGTACACAACGTCTAATAACACCATCTACTCCTTCTTTATAAAGGTGTGGGTCATCCCAGAAGTAATGTCTTAAATCATAGAAAAACTTTTTTCTTTTGCTGGTATGTGAAACTAGGTGGTATAAATGTAGCAACAATGTAATTAGCATAATCAGCATACCATGGAGCAGTACAAGAAGCATTTATGACAGCTAATTGTTCATCAGGGAAGCAATCATCTACATGTAGTGGGTCATCAAGAACATTTTCTAATATAGATAAGTTGTCTTCCCTTTCTATCAATAATATGCAAATCAAATTCTTGTAGTAAGAGAACCCATCTAATAAGTCTAGGTTTAGCATCTTTCTTTTTGATAAGGTATTTAATAGCAGCATGATCAATGTGAACAGTTACTTTAGAATCAACAATATAAGGTCTGAACTTATCACAAGCAAATACAACTGCTAAAAATTCTTTTCAAGTAGTAGCATAATTTCTTTGGGCACTGTCTAGGGTTTTACTAGCATATTGGATAACATTTAATTTCTTATCAACTCTTTGTCCTAGAACAACCCCTACAGCATAATCACTAGCATCACACATAATTTCAAAGGGTAAATTGCAATCAGGAGGCTAAACAATAGGTGCAGAAATCAAGGCTTTCTTAAGTATTTCAAATGCTTCGACACAATCATCATCAAAGACGAAAGGAACATCTTTTTGTAAGAGATTAGTCAGAGGCCTGGAAATTTTTGAGAAGTCTTTAATGAACCTCCTATAAAAATCCGCATGACCAAGGAAACTTCTTATACCTTTAATATCCTTAGGACACGACATCTTTTCAATAGCATCAACTTTAGCTTTATCAACTTCAATACCTCTTTCAAAAAATTTATGCCCCAAGACAATGCCTTCATTAACCATAAAGTGGCACTTCCCCCAATTCAAGAAAAGATTAGTTTCTTCACATCTCTGCAAAACTTGATCAAGGTTGCTTAAGCTATCATCAAAAGAAGTTCCGTATACGGAGAAATCATCCATGAAAACCTCAACAATCTTTTCACAAAAGTCAGAGAATATTGCAGTCATACATCTTTGAAAGGTAGCAGGTGCATTACATAAACCAAAAGGCATACATCTATAAGCAAAGGTACCAAAAGGGCAAGTAAAGGTGGTATTTTCTTGATCCTCTTTTGACACGGGTATTTGAGAGAAACCAGAATAACCATCTAGAAAGCAAAAATGTGTATGTTTAGATAATGTTTCTAGCATTTGAACAATAAAAGGTAAAGGGTAATGATCCTTTTTAGTTGCTTTATTTAATTTGCTGAAATCAATTACCATTCTATAACCTGTAATAATTCTTTGTGGGATCAATTCATCTTTATCATTGGGAACAACAGTAATACCTCCCTTCTTAGGGACACAATGGACAGGACTTACCCACTGACTATTAGCAACGAGATAAATTATACCTAACTCCAGAAGTTTTAGTATTTCTTTTCTTACCACTTCTTTCATCTTAGGATTTAACCGTCGTTGGCGATCAACAACCGGTTTAGCATCTTTCTCCAATTTTATTTTGTGCTGGCATAGAGTTGGACTAATGCCTAAGATCATCAAGAGTATATCCAATAGCAGCACAGTGCTTCTTCAGAGTTTTCAATAATTTCTCCTCTTCTGGCTTTGAAAGGTTAGCACTAATAATAACATGACATATCTTCTTTTCATCAAGATAAGCATATTTAAGAATATCAGGTAATGGTTTAAGCTCAAACACGGGATCACCCTTGGGTGGAGGAGGATCCCCTAGGATTTCTACAGGCAAGTTGTGTTTCAAAATAGGTCCCTGTTTAAACAATACTTCATCTATTTCCCTTCTTTCATTCATAAACATATCATTTTCATGGTCTAGCAAATATTGTTCTAAAGGATCATTAGGAGGCATGGCAATAGAAGCAAGACCAATAATTTCATCTTTACTAGGAAATTCTTTATTATGGGGTTGTCTATGAAATTTAGCAAAATTAAAATCATGAGACATATCCCCTAAACCAATAGAAACAATATCCTTTTGTAGTCTATCTTAGCATTAACAGTATTCAAGAAGGGTCTACCAAATATAATGGGACAAAAGTCATCTTGTGGGGAACCAAGAACAAGAAAATCAGCAGGATATTTAACTTTCCCACACAAGACTTCAACATCTCGAACAATCCCAACCAGTGAAATAGTATCTCTATTGGCAAGCTTAATTGTAACATCAATACCTTCTATCTCAGCGGGTGCAATATCATGCATAATTTCTTCATATAAAGAATGAGGTATAGCACTCGCACTAGCACCCATATCACATAAGACATGATAGAAATGATCTCCTATTTTAACAGAAATAATAGGCATGCCTACAACAGGTCTATGTTTATTTTTAGTATCGGGTCTAGAAATTCTAGCAGCTTCATCACAAAAGTAAATAACATGCCCATCAATATTATCGGCCAAGAGATCTTTAACCATAGCGATACTAGTTTCAACTTTAATTTGCTCAGAGAGTGTAGGTGTTCTAGTATTACTCTTACGAACCACAGTTGAAGCTTTAGCATGATCCTTTATTTTAGTAGGGAAAGGTGGTTTCTCAATATAAGCGGTAGGAACAATAGGATCAACATTATAAGTGATAGTCTTTTCTTCAACTTTAATAGGTTCAACTACTTATACTTCAATGGGAGGATGATATTTAATCCACTTCTTCTTAGGGAGATCAACATGAGTAGCAAATGATTCACAAAAATAAGCTACCATCTCTGAGTCAAGTCCATATTTAGTGCTAAATTCATGAAAAGCATCGGTATCCATAAAAGATTTAACATAATCAAACTTAGGTGTTATACCTGACTCCTTACCTTCGTCAAGTTCCCAATCTTCAGAGTTGCGTGTAATTCTTTCCAATAAATCCCATCTGAATTCAATAGTCTTCATCATAAAAGAACCAGTACAAGAAGTATCGAGCATGGAGCGATTATTGAGAGAAAGCCGAGCATAAATTTTTTGAATAATAATTTCTTTTGAGAGCTCATGATTGGGGCATGAATATAACATTTACTTAAGCCTCCCCCAAGCTTGAGCGATGCTTTCTCCTTCGCGAGGCCAAAAATTATATATATAATTATGATCACGATGAACCAGAGGCATAGGATAAAACTTCTGACGAAATTCTACTTTCAATCGGTTGTAGTTCCATGATCTAAGATCATCACATAGCCTAAATCATGTCAATGCCTTTCCCATCAAAGATAAAGGGAATACCTTCTTCTTGATAACATCCTCGGGCATACGTGCAAGCTTAAGTAATCCACAAACTTCATCCACATAGATTAAGTGCAAATCGGGATGCAATGTTCCATCTCCTGTAAAAGGATTAGCTAGCAGTTTCTCTATCCCACCCGAAGAAATTTCAAAGTAAACATTTTCAGTAGGTTCAGTAGGTTGAGGAGCAACTCTTTGCTCTACTGGTCGGGGTGAAGATACCCCGAACAAGCCCCTCAAAGGATTATGTTCCATAGTAACAAGTGACAGTAAATTTCAGCACACTACATAAATTTTTCCTTAGCAAATTCCACTACCAAAGGCGCTTCACTCCCCGGCAACGGCACCAGAAAAGAGTCTTGATGACCCACAATAATAGGGATTCTATCGTAGTCCTTTTGATAAGTAAGAGTGTCGAACCCAACGAGGAGCAGAAGGAAATGATAAGCAGTTTTCAGTAAGGTATTCTCTGCAAGCACTGAAATTATTGATAACAGATAGTTTTGTGATAAGGTAATTTGTAACCGGTAACAAGTAATAAAGGTAAATAAGGTGAAGCAAGATGGCCCAATCCTTTTTGTAGCAAAGGACAAGCCTGGAGAAACTCTTGTATAAAGGAAAACGCTCCCGAGGACACATAGGAATTATCATCAAGCTAGTTTTCATCACGCTCATATGATTCACGTTCGTTACTTTGATAATTTGATATGTGGGTGGACCGGTGCTTGGGTAATGCCCTTCCTTGGACAAGCATCCCAATTATGATTAACCCCTCTTGCAAGCATCTGCAACTACAAAAGAAGTATTAAGGTAAACCTAACCATAGCATGAAACACATGGATCCAAATCAGCCCCTCACGAAGCAACGCATAAACTAGGGTTTAAGCTTCTGTCACTCTAGCAACCCATCATCTACTTATTACTTCCCAATGCCTTCCTCTAGGCCCAAACAATGGTGAAGTGTCATGTAGTCGACGTTCACATGACACCACTAGAGGAAAGACAACATGCATCTCATCAAAATATCGAACGAATACCAAATTCACATGACTACTTATAGCAAGACTTCTCCCATGTCCTCGGGAACAAAAGTAACTACTCACAAGCCATATTCATGTTCATAATCAGAGGGGTATTAATATGCATAAAGGATCTGAACATATGATCTTCCACCAAATAAACGGACTAGCATCAACTACAAGGAGTAATCAACACTAGTAGCAACCCACAGGTACCAATCTGAGGTTTTGGGACAAAGATTGGATACAAGAGATGAACTAGGGTTTGAGATGAGATGGTGCTGGTGAAGATGTTGACGGACATTGACCCCCTCCTGATGAGAGGATCGATGGTGATGATTTCCCCCTCCCGGAGGGATGTTTCCCCGGCAGAACAGCTCCGCCGGAGCCCTAGATTGGTTCCGCCAAGGTTCCGCCTCGTGGTGGCGGAGTTTCGTCCCAAGAGCTTTCTTATGATTTTTTCCATGGCGGAAGACTTCATATAGCATAAGATGGGCACCGGAGACCGGCCAGGCGGCCCACGAGGCAGGGGGCGCGCCCAGGGGGTAGGGCGCACCCCCACCCTCGTGGATGGTGGGTGGCCCCCCTCTGGTGCTTCCTTCGCCCAACATTTTTTATATATTCTAAAAATGTCTCCCGTGGAGTTTCAGGACTTTTGGAGTTGTGCAGAATAGGTCTCTAATATTTGCTCCTTTTCCTGCCCAGAATTCCAGCTGCCGGCATTCTCGCTCTTCGTGTAAACCTTGTAAAATAAGAGAGAATAGGCATAAGTATTGTGACATAATGTGTAATAACAGCCATATTGCAATAAATGTCAATATAAAAGAATGATGCAAAATGGACGTATCACAGGTGTGCAACGGGCGATGGGCCCAGACCCCTGTGCGCTTAGGATTTAGATCGGCGAGCTGACCTCTCTTTTGTGCCTAGGTAGGCATGCGACGTGTTGATCTTCCGAGGTCGGGCATGACCCAGGAAAGTGTGTACGGCCAGAGGGATCGAGCGTGTTGGGTGATGTGGTGCACCCCTATAGGGAAGTTTATCTATTCGAATAGCCATGTCCCTCTGTAAAAGGATGAACCAGAGTTGTACCTCGACCTTGTCGGCGTTCTGGGAACGGGGGTCCCCAGACTTGCCTGCCTGCGGCCTGCGGCGTGGATCAAAGGGGGCCCAGCACGGCCCGTCTTCATCAACACAGACCCAAGACCCTCGCGAGGGGCCAAGCCTCGCGGGGCAGACGACACGGAGCTTCCTCAGGCACGGCCTCATTAGGCTGGCTCGCGAGGAGGCGCAGAGATCAAGGCGGGGTACCTCACGAGGTGCCCGTGACGCAAGCCGTGACGACCAAGGGCACCAGGCGGGCGCCAGCCGCGCAGTGTCCTTCTTTCCTCTTTGGTGCAAAGGGAGCAAGCGCAGGCGAGAACATCAAGCAAAGGCACCCGTTTTGGTGCAATGAGACCAAGACCAGTCCAACGGCAGGGAAGAAGTCATTGTGGAGCCCAAGCCAGTGTCACCACCAGAGTCTTTGGCAGGCGAGGACCAACTTCAGTCAGGATAAGTGTACCAGATGTTCACCTTAAAAATGGCCAATTGTTGGCGCCCTTCCCGCTCAATATTTGGGGAAGAGGCCCAGGACCTTTGCCTATAAATAGGACTAGCCACCCACAGGGTAGGAGGATCCCGAATCGGCCAACCCAGAAACTAGCTAGGATCACAGAAAGGACCGAAATCGGAGAGAGATCGGATCGCAATCGAGAAGAGAGAGAGAGAGAGAAGGGTGACTGAACTCCTCCTAGCAGTTCATCCCCCCAGCCAAGAACAGACCCTCGCGAGGCTGTTCTTCCTTGTATTGCTCATCATCATCAGCCCAAGAGGCAATCCACCACACCACACACTGGAGTAGGGTATTACACCACAATGGTGGCCCGAACCAGTATAAACCCTGTGTCTCTTGTGCTGTTCTTTCCATAGCTTAGATCTTAGCGAGGCGGAGGGGTGCAGGTAGGTAGAAGGCGAAATCTCCGCACGCACCCCAGTGTTCGAACCTCAAGGTTCTGCGGAACCCGAAATCCGACATTTGGCGCACCAGGTAGGGGTGCGCCGGAATTCGTCTTCCACCACCCCGTTCTCCTCCGACCATCGCGTCCATGTCTGACGCTCGTCGGGCCCGCCGAGCGCCGGGCCGCTCTCGCCTCCCGCGTCGCCCAGACGGCTCCTGTCGGCGGGCGTCCTCGCCGTTCCCCGTCACCTGCCGTCAACGCCGCCACCGGCCCGGCGGGGGACGAGCAGCAAGCGTCGTCTCAGCATCCGTCCGTGCGGCAAGACGGCCGCACCGCTACTCCCTCGCTCACCCCAGCTGGTTCTTCGTCCCGCGCGCTCCGCGCACCCATGGAGGCTCGAGCTGCGCTCATCGCGGCAAACGAGCTCCTGCGCTACCGTCCCGTCGACGACGTCTACGAAGAATGGCTCGACCGCGTCGCCGAGCTCGTCCGCGCCGCAGGGGGCTCTCCTGCGCCGTCCGTTCCGCTGCACCGCACCCCGCCCCGCGCGGGCGACGAAGCTCCGGCGGCGCCCCGGCCCTCCTCCTCAAGAAGGCGCCATGGCTCCAAGGCGCGTGGCCCCTGGGCGGAACCCGCTCCGTCAGGTGCCAGCGCGGCAAGAGCAGAGCTGCCAAGAAGTCCCTCGCCCGCAAGAAGCTGCCCGGGCGCTCCCTGCTCCAGCACGTCGCGACCATGCTCCTGCTCCCGCACGTCAAGACCCCGCGCTGCTCCCAGCTGCAGCGCGTGGGGACATGCAAGACCAAGCTCTCCGTCACCCAAGGCCTCCCGTGGCCACAGCAGGCTGCCGTGCCTTCACCACCGAGCTACGCAGCGTCGCGTGGCCCGGCAAGTTCAAGCCAGACCTGCCTCCTCGTTACGACGGCACGGCCGACCCTGCGGAGTTCCTCCAGCTCTATGAGCTGGGCATCGAAGCTGCCAACGGAGACGAGAAGGTCATGGCGAACTGGTTTCCCATGGCGCTCAAGGACGGGGCCCGCACCTGGCTCCTGAACCTGGCTCCAGGCACGATCTCTCCTGGGACGAGATGCGCACCCGCTTCATCGCCAACTTCCAAGGTACTCGCGACCGGCCACCCGCCGTGAGCGACATGCGCCGCATCAAGCAACAACCCGAGAGACCCTGCAGAAGTACATCTAGCGCTTCAACAACGCACGCCTCAAGATTCCCAAGGTGACCGAGGAGGCCATCATCTCAGCCTTCTCCGACGGCGTGCGCGATGTCAAGATGAAGGAGGAGCTGGCGATGCATGAAGACCTGTGCACTTCCTTGGAGTGTTCAACTTGGCAACCAAGTGCGCCAGGGCTGAGGAAGGGCGTCTCTCCCTCCTCGAGCTGCCTGCCGCAGACCCAGAAGAGAAGAAGCCCAAGGCCAAGGATGTGAAGCGCAAGGGGGCTGCCGTGCTCGCGGCAGAACCAGACACCAAGCGGGGCAGAGATCAGCCCGAACCTTCCAAGGGCAGTCGTACTGTGTGTACCACGACCTCCACACCCACAACACCAACGAATGTCAAGAGCTCCGAGCCGTGCGAGAAGGAAGGATCGGCCGTCCCCGATCAGTGACCGGGGCTACGGTCGAGGAGGAAGGAACGCAGGACGCTGGGAAGACCGCTGCCCGCGCCAGGGGTGGCACGATCGACCTCGCGAGGATCGCTGGCAAGACCCGCCTCGCGAGGGAGACTGGAGGGATCAGCCTCGCGAGGATCGCCCGCAAGGCAACGCAGGCCTCCCTCCGCTGCCCGCAGCCAAGGAGAAACGAGGACCGCCATCAGGACGAGGGGGCTGGGGGCTTCCAGGAGCCGCGCGCGATCGCCTGCATCCTGGGCGGGGCTCAAGCCCCAGCCTCTCAACGCATCTTCAAGCAGTTCGCCCGTGAAGTGAATGCAGTCCTCCCCAAACTCGAAACCACGCGCCTCTCAGGTGGTCGGCGTGCGCCATCACGTTCAGCTCAGCAGATCAGCTCAAGTGTGCGGCCACAGCGGAGTCCTCCCGATGCTTTGTTCCCCAATCATCAGCAATGTTGTGGTCACCAGGACCCTCATCGATGGCACGGGGCAGGGCTCAACGTCCTGTCCGTGGAAACATTCAACAATCTCCAAGTGCCCTACAACCAGCTTCAGCCAACCAAGCCTTTCTCCGGAGTCACCGACGGCTCCACGGTCCCCGATTGGGCAGGTCCGCCTCCCTGTCACCTTCGGGGCACGCGACAACTACCGCATCCGAGCTCATCGACTTCGACGTCGCTCACATTCGCCTGCCGTACAACGCCATCCTTGGGTACCCAGCGCTGGCCAAGTTCATGGCCGTAACTCACCACGGCTACAACGTCCTCAAGATGCCAGGAAGTGGCGGAGTCATCACGGTGCCCTGTGAAGAGAAGGATGCGGTGTGTTCCCTGGAAACGAGCCTTTCAGGCCGCATCACTGGAAAGACCCGGATCGCGGAAGCAGGAGGCTTCCCGAGACCGCCCCCAAGAAGAAGAAGACATCGTCCGGCCCGGCCCCTCAGGAGGCAGGTCCCTCAGGGCCCGCGCCTGCCCAGGGAGAACCTCCTTCATCCCATAGGAAAGCGCGCCCGGCGCCCTCCTCAGGCAGGGCTCGGGGGCTCTCCCCTGGAGGGCCACCGACCTGGCTAAGGTCACGAGGGAGGCGCTTGGGCACCACATGGAGGCGTGTTTCGAAGCACGTTTCCCTCAAGAAGGAGTAAGGCAAGGAGGGCCAGACCCTCAGGAGTTCGTCAGCAAGGCCATTCAGGAGCTACAGGAGTCAAGAGTCATGAAGGCGGCCGCCGCCTACCAGCTGTGGCTCCCCATCCAGGCGGGATGGTGGCTGCGCGTCTGCATCGACATACCAGGGCTCAATCGAGTCACTCTCTGGAGCGCCTCTGGCCCTCGCGAGTGGGGCGCTGCGAAGGTCCACCCCACAGCTACGTTCGCATGCCTTACGGCTTGCCGAACGCGCTGCCCACGTACCAGCGCCTCATGAGGGGCATCATGGAGGCTCAAGAGGCCAGGCGTTCCGCAGCCCTGGCGGAGATGGAGATGGTCCGCGAGGAGCCACCAGCGCCTCCGGAGCCTCCCGAAGGCCCCTGGGCCTGGGGGCTCGTGAGGATCGGCTTCCGCAGCCCACGAGTCAGCTACACCAGCACTCCTTCGTCCTTAACATCATCAGGTGACATCTTTAAAGTTTCATTTCCAGCTGGGAGCGCCCCCCCAGGGCTGCATTATTCCCAGGCCGCGTGGGTCCGTCCCTGCGGCATGTATCCCTTTTATTTCATGTTGTTAGCTTACCTTGTTGGGGGCGCCCCATGGGCTGCATCATCCCCAAGTCGCTCGGGCCTGACCCAGTGATGTCCGCCTTCCCAGCATCTATTTGAATGAATCCACTCCTTCGCGGCTAATGTGTTTGACCTAGTTGCCCGCTCAACTGACGCCAACTGACGGAGCTGCTCCCAAACGGCACGACGCTTGCGCATGGGTCCGTCCCTGCAACGCCGACAAACCTGAATGGCTGAGCTCTGGCCGCGGCAGCCCCGCATGGCGCCACCTCGTCAAGCCTTCAGTGCCTCATCGCCCCTCGGAAGCAACCAACGCTGACTGTCAATTGTCATGGCAACCCCTCATTCTTTCTATGATGGGTCTACAGGATCTCCTAAAGGAGCTGCGTCAGGCGAGGCCCTTGCGGTGTCTCCTTCACTCTCACGCGCGAACCGCTTGCACGTTAAAGGGGGTGCCTGAGCATCGCGACTCAGGGCTCCTACTGGCTCTCCAGCCCTCACCCTCTGGCCTTGTCCACGGCATCGCGACCTGGCATACCAGCGACGGCTGAGACTCGCTCGAGGGCCGGGACCCGAGGACGTAGAGCAGAAAGGGGAGCAAAGGCGAGAGGGGAGGGACACGCGAGGACCTCGCCGAGCAACCTCACGCCTGCCGATGCACGGACCCGGCGACACACCAGAGAGCGGCCCCTGATTCTCGAGATAAGTCACCACCCGGAAGCACCAGCTACCGTGGCACCATCCCCGCACCTAATGCAATCCCGTGTTAGCGACGCCGCTCTCCTTTCTCACCGAACGACGGCTGCTTGAGCGCCAAAGGGGACCTCCTGAGCATCGCGACTCAGGGGCTCTTACCGGACCCCGGGTCGCTCACCTCCTGGCCTTGACCACGGCATCGCGACCTGGCATACCAGCGACGGCTGAAGCCGCCTTGGGACTGGGACCTGTCGGCGCAGAGCACCAAGCCCTCGTGAGGTTCGAAAGGGAGAACTGAGCTAAGACGGAATGAGCAACTCGCACAATTCTACGACAAGGGTTATATTAACAAACAGGATCACAGGCACCTTACAAGCCCCCACGGGACGCGTCTTTGATTCCTCGCAGGGAACAGATCCTAAAAGGACGCTAACTACACGCGCCCTGCAAAAGACGCCATCATCAACAGTGGGCCGTCAAGCACCGGCGCCAACCCCATCCAGATCAGAGTCGGCGGACGGCCTGACGAGCCCGCCCTGCTCCAGGAGCAGCGCCGGCTCAGGGGCTCATAGCTGTCGTCGCTCGTCTCCGGAGTCACGAAGAGCTTGCTGGAGTCGCTGGATCCTCCGCCGCCTCCGCCGCCTGAGGAGACGCCAAAGGAGTGGTCGGCGGGCCTAGTCCTCGCCGTAGCAGGGTCCCGACCACCTCTCCCGGGGCCGCACTCCAGCCGGCGCCCGTTAGCATCGAAGACCTTGAAGAACATCACCGAAGCACCGTCGTACTCCAAGTGGATCGCGAAGGCGCCTCTTGTCCTGCAAACCCGGGCTATTTCACCCTAGCCTCGAGTCATGAAGATCTCGCCCGGGGCAACAACCGCGACCTCCGCCTCCGTCGCGAGGGTGCTACAGCCGGCGTGCTGCAGCCAAAGCTCTAGGAGTTCTCCCTGCGGGTGATGGAGGCGAAGAAGGGAGGAAGGCGAATCCAAGACTGAGGAGGCATGGCGGCGTGGAGCACGAACTCTCGGGAGGAGCCCTCGGTGTGGACCCCAGGGGGGACGACCCACACCTTCGTGACCCGTCGGGGCGCCGCCCGTGGCGATCGGCATCGACTCCTTCAGAGCCCTCGATGTGGGCGTACAAGGGAAGCGGGAACCCCGGCGGTGGCCGCTCGCACCAGGGCCTCGACACCACCTGATGGGCCCCCTCGTCCCGCGCGGAGGGCGAGCCGTTTCTTCGGCGGGAGCGGGTCTGGTTCCTCTCGGGGAGCCTTTCCCTTCTCTGCCGTCGAGAACCGGCGGATCGGAGCCATCGCAGCAAGACGGAGCAAGGACCGGGAAGAAGGAGAAGCAAGAAGGGATGGACTGGAAGGGCGCGCCGTTCCGTACTTATGGCCGGCGAAGGCCAACCGCCGACCTCCACGATCGCAGGTAATCATGACCCGCTTTGCAATGCAAGGACTTGTCCAGTCCGTGTAGTTGCCGAGGCGCCATGGGGAAGTGGAGATGCCCACGTCCAGTCAACCGCCATGCGGCGCCTAAGGCCGCAGGCTATTAGGGCCCGCGGCGCTTCGCTCTTGCCCTTTCGCCTCCCTACACGGCCAAGTCCGGGCTCGCCTTGGGCCCGGGGGCTACTGTCGGTGTTCTGGGAATGGGGGTCCCAAGACTTGCCTGCCTGCGGCGTGGCTCAAAGGGGGCCCAGCACGGCCCGTCTTCATCAACATAGAGCCAAGACCCTCGCGAGGGGCCAAGCCTCGCGGGGCGGATGGCACGGAGCTTCCTTAGGCACGGCCTCATCAGGCTGGCTCACGAGGAGGTGGAGAGATCAAGGCGGGGTACCTCACAAGGTGCCCGTGACGCAAGCCGTGACGACCAAGGGCACCAGGCGGGCGCCGGCCGCGCAGTGTCCTTCTTTCCTCTTTGGTGCAAAGGGAGCAAGCGCAGGCGAGAGCATCAAGCAAAGGCACCCGTTTCGGTGCAACGAGACCAAGACCAGTCCAACGGCAGGGAAGAAGTCATTGTGGAGCCCAAGCCAGCGTCACCACCAGAGTCTTTGGCAGGCGAGGACCAACTTTAGTCAAGATAAGTGTACCAGATGTTCCCCTTCAAAATGGCCAATTGTTGGCGCCCTTCCCGCTCAATATTTGGGGAAGAGGCCCAGGGCCTTTGCCTATAAATAGGACTAGCCACCCACAGGGTAGGAGGATCCCGAATTGGCCAACCCAGAAACTAGCTAGGATCGCAGAAAGGACCGAAATCGGAGAGAGATCGGATCGCAATCGAGAAGAGAGAGAGAGAGAGAAGGGTGACTGAACTCCTCCTAGCAGTTCATCCCCCCAGCCAAGAACAGACCCTTGCGAGGTTGTTCTTTCTTGTATTGCTCATCATCATCAGCCCAAGAGGCAATCCACCACACCACACACTGGAGTAGGGTATTACACCACAACGGTGGCCCGAACCAGTATAAACCCTGTGTCTCTTGTGCTGTTCTTTCCATAGCTTAGATATTAGTGAGGCGGAGGGGCGCAGGTAGGTAGAAGGCGAAATCTCCGCACGCACCCCAGTGTTTGAACCTCAAGGGTGAAAGTGCAACTATCCCTAGGTGGTTTTGGTAATTCATAACAACATATAGCTCATTGAGCTAATGCTATTCCAAGATGATTATTTCAGGAAAGCTCAATGATTGGCATGGCATGGATGGTGAAAGTGGAACCCTCAAAATGCTAAGGACAGAGGATTGGCTCAAGCTCAAAAGCTCAAGACTCTTCATTTTATATTTTAGTGATCCAAGATCACATTGAGTCTTTAGGAAAAGCCAATACTATCAAGGAGGGATGAGGTGTTGCTTAATGAGCCTCTTGCTTCATGTGCTTAGTGATATGCTCCAAAACCCTCAACTAGTTTCCCATATCCACATATGACCTAAACCCTAAGCCAAACTCGGTCCTACCGATTCTTTCTATCCGGGGCCACCGAGTTTCACTTGTCATAAGCCACTGCCAAACCCTAGCAATTCGGTTCTACCGATAGGGAACTCGGTCTCACCGAGATGGGATTGTAAACTCTCTGTTTCCCTTTCGTAACTTTTCGGTCTCACCGAAAGAGCGAATCGGTCCCATCGAGATTGCAATGTAAATTCAGTGTTTCCTTTTTGTAACTTTTTGGTCTCACCGAAAGAGCAAATCGGTCCCACCGAGTTTGCCTGACCAACTCTCTGGTTAGCTTATTACCAAAATCGGTCCCACCGAGTTTGTGTAATCGGTCTCACCGAGATTACGTTATGCCCAAACCCTAACCATATCGGTCCTACCGAGTTGCATGTCAGTCCCACCGAAAATCTCTAACGGTCACTAGGTTTACCTTTTCGGTCCGACCGAGTTTGTTGATTCGGTCCTACCGAGATTGGAAAACTGTGTGTAACGGTTGGATTTTGTGTGGAGGCTATATATACCCCTCCACCTCCTCTTCACTCGTGGAGAGAGCCATCAGAACACATACACAATTCCAACTCATATGTTCTGAGAGAGAACCACCTACTCATGTGTTGAGACCAAGATATTCCATTCCTACCATATGAATCTTGATCTCTAGCCTTCCCCAAGTTGCTTTCCACTCAAATCTTCTTTCCACAAAATCCAAATCCTATGAGAGAGCGTTGAGTGTTGGGGAGACTATCATTTGAAGCACAAGAGCAAGGAGTTCATTACCTACACACCATTTGTTACTTCTTGGAGAGTGGTGTCTCCTAGATTGGCTAGGTGTCACTTGGGAGCCTCCGACAAGATTGTGGAGTTGAACCAAAGAGTTTTTAAGGGCAAGGAGATTGCCTACTTCGTGAAGATCTACCGCTAGTGAGGCAAGTCCTTCGTGGGCGATGGCCATGGTGGGATAGACAAGGTTGCTTCTTCGTGGACCCTTTGTGGGTGGTTGCTTCTTCATGGACCCTTCGTGGGTGGAGCCCTCCGTGGACTCGCGCAACCGTTACCCTTCATGGGTGGAGCCCTCCGTGGACTCACGCAACCGTTACCCTTCATGGGTTGAAGTCTCCATCAACTGGATGTAGGATAGCACCACCTATCCGAACCACGGGAAAAACATCCGTGTCTCCAATTGCGTTTGAATTCTCCAAACCCTTCCCTTTACATTCTTGCAAGTTGCATGCTTTACTTTCCGCTGCCAATATACTCTTTGCATGCTTGCTTGAATTGTGTGATGATTGCTTGACTTGTCCTACAATAGCTAAAATCTGCCAAGAACTAAAATTGGGAAAAGGTTAAGTTTTTATTTGGTCAAGTAGTCTAATCACCCCCCCTCTGGACATACTTTCGATCCTACAAAGGGTCTGCCAGAACCCGAAATCCGACAGATCTTATGAAAACTAGAACCGGATACTTAATAAAACACACCCTTTCAAGTGTCAGATACAACCCGGTGATCGCTCTCTCACAGGGCGACAAGGAGAGGATCACCGGGTAGGATTTATGCTATACATGATACTTGGTGAACTTACCAGCTACTCTCTTCTATATGCTTCAAGATGGATGCTGCCAGAAGCATAGTCTTTGATAGGACTAGCTATCCCCCTCTTATTCTAGCATTTTGCAGTTCAGTACACTAATACTACCCATTTCATTGATACCAATGCATATGTAGTGTAGATCCTTGCTTGCGAGTACTTTGGATGAGTACTCACGGTTTCTTTGCTCCCTCTTTTCCCCCTTTCCATTCTTCTCAGTTGTCGCAACCAGATGCTGGAGCCCAGGTGCCAGACGCCACCGTCAATGACGAGTCCTACTACACCGCGGGTGCCTACTGCTACGTGCAGGCTGACGATGATGACTAGGAGTAGTTTAGGAGTCCTGACTACTACGTGCAGGCAGGAGGCATGCGCCTCTTTCGATCTGTATCCCAGTTTGTTCTAGCCATCTTATGGAACCTTGTTTAACTTTATGTCTGTACTCAGATATTGTTGCTTCCGCTGACTCGTCTATGATAGAGCACTTGTATTCGATCCCTCGAGCCCCCTGGCTTGTATTGATGCTTGTATGACTTATTTATTTTTAGAGTTGTATTGTGATATCTTCCCGTGAGTCCCTGATTTTGATCATACATGTTTGCATGTATGATTAGTGTACGATTGAATCGGGAGCATCACATATATGATAAAGTTTCGTGATAGAATTTTTTGTTGTTATAATAATGAGAATGATACTACTATGTCTGTATTTTGTTTTTATCGATGCCTCTATCTCAAAACATGTGGACATGATTTTTGATTCGGCTTTCGCTTGAGGACAAGCGAGGTCTAAGCTTGGGGGAGTACGTCCATTTTGCATCATATTTTCCTAGTGTTATTTATAATGTTTTATGCTTTATAACACTTTATGGAGTAATTCTACTACCTTTTCTCTCATAATATGCAAGTTTTACACTAAGAGGGACAATACCGACAGCTGGAATTCTAGACCTAGAAAAGCTATGTCAGAGATACCTATTTTGCACATCTTCAAATGAGATGAAATTTTACGGAGAATTATTTTGGAATAAATAAAAAATACTAGAGGAAAGAGCTCCCAGAGGGGGGCTGCCAGGTGCCCGGAAGACACCAGGCTGCGCCAGCCCCCCGAGGCGCGCCCTGGTGGGTGGTGGGCAGCCCGGCCTACCTCCGGTGCCCATCTTCTGGTATATAAGGTCTTTTGACCTAGAAAAATAAAGAGATGACTTTCAGGATGGAGCGCCGCTGTCTCGAGGTGGAACTTGGGCAGGAGCACTTTTGCCCTCCGGCGAAGCGATTCCACCGGGGGAACTTCCCTCCTGGAGGGGGAAATCGAAGCCATCGTCATCACAAACAACCCTCTCATCTTTGGGAGGCCAATCTTCATCAACATCTTCAACAGCACCATCTCATCTCAAACCCTGGTTCACCTCTTGTGTTCAATCTTTGTACCGGAACCTTAGATTGGTACCTGTGGGTGACTAGCAGTGTTGATTACATCTTGGTGGAAGATTATATGGTCAGATCCATTATGCTATTTAATATCCCTCTAATCTTGAGCATTGATACGTCTCCAATGTATCTATAATTTTTTATTGTTCTATGATGTTATACTATCATTCTTGGATGTTTTACATTCATTTTATAGCAACTTTATATCATTTTTTGGACTAACCTATTGACATAGTGCCCAGTGCCAGTCGCTGCTTTTTGCTTGTTTTTTACTTCGCAGATTAGTACCAAACTAAGTCCAAATGCCGCGAAACTTTTTGGAGATTTTTAATGCACAGAAGACAACTTGGGAGCCAAGGAAGTACCAAAGGGGAGGCCCATGGGGCCCACAACTCACCAGGGTGCGCCAGAGGCCCCTGGCGCACCTAGGTGGGTGGTGGGTGATACGTCCATTTTGCATCATGCTTTTTATATTGATATTTATTGCATTATGGGTTGTTATTACACATTATATCACAATACTTATGCCTTTTCTCTCTTATTTTACAAGGTTTACATGAAGAGGGAGAATGCCGACAGCTGGAATTCTAGACTTGAAAAGGAGCAAATCTGATAGACCTATTATGCACAACTCCAAAAGTCCTGAAACTTCATGGAGAATTATTTTGGAATATATAAAAAATAATGGGAGAAGAAAGTACCAGAGGGGAGCCACCAGCCATCCACAAGGGTGGGGGCGTGCCCCTGCCTTGTGGGCCACCTGATAGGCCCCCGATGCCCATATTTTGCTATATGAAGGGTTTTTACCTGGAAAAAATCAAGAGGAAGCTTTCGGGATGAAGTGCCGCCGTATCGAGGCGAAACTGGGCAGAACCAATCTAGGAACCCGGTGGAGTTGTTCTGCCAGAGAAACTTCCCTCCGGGAGGGGGAAATCGAAGCCATCGTCATCACCAACGATCCTCTCATCGAGAGGGGGTCAATCCCCATCAACATCTTCACCAGCACCATCTACTCTCAAAACCTAGTTCATCTCTTGTATCCGATCTCTGTCTCAAAACCTCAGATTGGTACCTATGGGTTGCTAATAGTGTTGATTACTCCTTGTAGTTGATGCTAGTTGGTTTATTCAGTGGAAGATCATATGTTTAGATCCTTAATGATAATTAATACTCCTTTGATTATGAACATGAATATGCTTTGTGAGTAGTTACGTTTGTTCCTGAGGACATGGGAGAAGTCTTGTTATAAGTAGTTATGTGAATTTGGTATTTGTTCGATATTTTGATGAGATGTATGTTGTCTCTCCTCTAGTGGTGTTATGTGAACATCGACTACATGACACTTCACCATGGTCTGGGACTAGGGGGAGGCATTGGGAAGTAATAAGTAGATGATGGGTAGCTAGAGTGACATAAGCTTAAACCCTAGTTTATGCATTGCTTCGTAAGGGGCTGATTTGGATCCATATGTTTCATGCTATGGTTAGATTTATCTTAGTTCTTCTTTCCTAATTACGGATGCTTGTGAGAGGTGTTAATCATAAGTGCGAGGCTTGTCCAAGGAAGGACACACCCAAGCACTGGTCCACCCACATATCAAATTATCAAAGTAATGAACGCGAATCATATGAGCATGATGAAAACTAGCTTGCTAGTAACTCCCATGTGTTCTCGGGATCACTTTGCTTAACAGTTCATCCAGGCTTGTCCTTTGCTACAAAAAGGATTGGGCCACCTTTCTGCATCTTAGTTACTTTTGTTACTTGTTACTCATTACGAAATATCTTATCACAAAACTATTTGTTACCCATAATTTCAGTGCTTGCAGAGAATACCTTGCTAAAAACCGCTTGTCATTTCCTTCTGCTCCTCGTTGGGTTCGACACTCTTACTTATCGAAAGGACTATGATAGATCCCCTATACTTGTGGGTCATCAAGACTCTTTTCTTGCGCCGTTGCCGGGGAGTGAAGCGCCTTTGGTAAGTGGAAATTGGTGACGATACATTTATATAGTGTGCTGAAATTTACTGTCACTTGTTACTATGGAAAAATAATCCTTTGAGGGGCTTGTTCGGGGTATCTTCACCTCGACCGATAGAGCAAAGAGTTGCTCCTCAACCTACTAAACCTAATGAAAATATTTATTATGAAATTCCTTCGGATATGATAGAGAAACTGCTAGTTAATCCTTAGGCAGGAGATGGAACATTACATCCTGATATGCACCTAATCTATGCGGATGAAGTTTGTGGATTATTTAAGCTTGCAGGTTTGTCCGAGGATGTTGTCAAGAATAAGGTATTCCCTTTATCTTTGAAGGTAAATGGCATTGACATGGTATAGTCTATGTGATGATGTTGGATCATGGAACTACAACTGCTTGAAATTGGAATTTCATCATAATTTTATCCTATGCATCTGGTTCATCGCGATCGGAATTATATATACAAGTTTTGGCCTCGTGAAGGAGAAAGTATCGCTCAAGCTTGGGGGAGGCTTAAGTCAATGTTATATTCATGCCCCAATCATGAGCTCTCAAGATAAATTATTATTCAGAATTTTTATGCTCGGCTTTCTCGTAATGATCTATCCATGCTCGATACTTCCTGTACTGGTTCTTTTATGAAGAAGCCTATTGAATTAAAATGGGATTTATTGGAAATAACTAAATGTAACTCTGAAGATTGGGAACTCGACAAAGGTAATGAGTTAGGTATAAACCTTAAGTTTTATTGTGTTAAGTCTTTTAAGGATACCGATGCTTTTCATGAATTTAGCACTAAATATGGACTTGACTATGAGATTGTAGCTTCATTCTGTGAATCTTTTGCTACTCATGTTGATCTCCCTAAGGAGAAGTGGTTTAAATATCATCCTCCTACTGAAGTTAAAGTAGTAGAACCTATTAAAGTTGAAGAAGAAACTATTACTTATAATGTTGATCCCATTGTTCCTACTACTTATATTGAGAAACCACCTTTTCCTGTTAGGATAAAGGATGATGTAGGGTAGAACCCTAGATGCCCGATCTTTCACGAAATGGAGGGGATCCTGCGAAGAACACGAGGAACATGAGGGGAAACAAGAGGAACACTCAAGAACAAGTCCAATCACACATCCACTAGGCAATCAAACACACAAGATCCACAAGGTACATGAACAACAAAGGGAAAGATACATGGTAAAGTTCATCTCCAAGAGGAGGTCTTGAGGGGGGTCATCCCGTGAGGGGTCTTGAATCCCATAGGATTTTCTCACATGCTCACATGGAGGTCTTGAACTCCATGGGAGTGGTAGTCTCTCTCTCTCTCAAGAGGAGGAGGTAGGAGCAAAACTCGCATACAAATGAGCTATCATATTTGCTAGCCCTAAAAATGGGGAGGAGGAGGTCTATTTATAGTCCAGGACACAAAGGGGTAAGTGAGGGGGCGGAATGGGTACATGGGCCTCAGCCTGAGTCATGCGCGCAGGCATAGGTTGGATGATCCGGATGGGTTCGGATGATCCGGGTCCTCGGCCGGGTGATCTGGCTCCGGCGGGTGGATTCTGCAAGCTTCGGGTGCCGCGGCTATGGGATTACCCGGATGATTCGGAGGGGGACCCGGATGATCCGGCTGAGGCTGGATGATCCGGACGTCTGGCCTAACTCCAGCAGCTGTTTCGTCTTCTCCTTTCTTCCTTCTTCTATTCCATGCTTCCCTCGCGGATGGTGTAGTTGCTCCTTGGCGCTTGCACTCCTCCTTGACATCCGTGAAACTCCGACAATACCTATGCATGTACATGGGAGAAGTGTCAAGTAGTATACCATCCTCAAAGGGGTCAAGTGAACACGTCTAAAAGAGATGATTCACCTTTATCTATGTGAAGTAGATGTCACACGTGTCGCTTGCCAAACGGACTCTTGACATGGTGATGTCCATAGGATGCTCTGCATCATCCCCTCCCCCTTGGGAAAGATCCAACCTCAGATCGAAAACCAAATCACCATGGGAAAGAGATGGCTTCGCCATGTAGAAGTGGACGATCACCAAGTACTCATCATCTTGAAACTTGAAATGGGCGCTCTCCAATGTCGCACCGTCTCGTGATTCCTTCAAAAGGAGCAAGGATAGCAAACACTTGGAAAAACAAATGTGGTTAGTGTTAGTGCAAAACAAGCATTCAAGTGGTGATTCACCCAACAAATGTCGTCATCATGCAAAGCATATGGTTTGACAAAGGATTGTGACATGGCATGTAAGTATATGAATTGAGGACAATCAAGGACGTCATGGAAACAAGTATGCAAATGGGAGGCCCAGATGCAAATATGTTTGACAAGAGAATAGGCATCTACCTCAAGTTCATAGCAAGAATTCACAAATTGCTCAATGAAAGGTCTATGGTAGGCATAAGAATCATTCACAACACCAAATAAAATGAAGTGTCTAAACACATTGGTCAAGTGCAAGACAATCCAAGCATAACGTGTATAGGGTGTAGTGAATATAGTGTGCCACTCAACACAATATAAAGAGCAATTGTTCATCATGTGTGAGGCAATCAAGGCAACATGTGACAAGCAATGGGGCATGGCATATGTGAAGAAATGATATTGTTGCAACCAAACATGTGATAGGAGCTAGTAATCCAAGAATTGGGTGCAACACACGAGGTATATATGTCATGAGGCATGGAAAGGTGAAATTGACAAGTCGAAGCAAGATCTCTAACATGTGTGCAATCAAGTGGTCCAAGATGAACAATAAGTCTCATGGGGCAAGCAACACAAGTAGTATATGATCCATAATATCCAAGCTCATGGTTTGGGGGTTCTCAAAAGAGAATGATATCACCTTGAAAGCATGTCCTATTGTGCGTCCTTCACAATGCCGAAGCACAAGCAAAAGCGGTGTAGAAGTGAGTCGTGGTAGAATGTATGAGGATCGCTCCCAAGAGCTCAAATGGTCAACTCACGTGAAGTGGAAGTCGACAGAAAGTCCAAGTATCCTACACATGCACACAACAAAAGAAAGAATGTATGCGCATGGTAGATAAACACATCATCCATCATGATGGTTCTCTTCTTTTGCACATAACCATTAGAAGCACAAGTGCACGAATAATATGATGCAACAATGGCAATATTCATGGCACTAGGCATATGGTGCAAAGAGGTAAGACAAGCATGCTTCACAAGAAATATGTCAAAATCTCCAAATATATGCGAGAATGCTATGGGGGCAAACTCATTATCAAGACTAAAGGCATAGTTGCACTCAATACATGGAAAATCATCTAGCATTAAAGAGACAACACATGGAGATATATGACTAGAAGCAATAACAATCATGTGCAAAGCATGTAGATGGTTGTCATCAACCGCATGAAATGAGCAAGTATGAATCATTGGTGATGCAACATAAGCAAGCATAGTAATCAAGTCATGCAAACTAGTGGAGCGAAGATGCCACACACTAGGGGAAATCATTGCAATCATGTCATGTGAGAAAATAGTAGGCATAGGCAATGCACATGACATATCGCAAACACGAACACAGAGCAAGATCATAGTATCATCATAGGCATGGGGCACAAAGCAAACATGGCAATAACAAGCGATATAACCAATAAGCTTGCAAATACACATACAAGTACTAGAATCAATCATCATGTGTAATGCAAAGCATGGGTCACAAATGCATGGCAAAGTCATAGTAATGAGCATATCATGCAAAGTGAACATGGCAAGATGAGCATATAATATGTAATGGACAATAACTCATAACCATGTGAGGGCCATGTAGAAGAAATGCGCGAAGTCTTTGCGTGAAGAGAGCGGTGGGAAAGACAATCCGTGGGATCCCAAGTCATCATTGCTCTCTAGAGCTCGTTTTGTCAACTCATGGGATTATGAGGTTATCAAGTATTCATGGGTACCTACACAAAAGAGACACAAACCAAAGAAATTGTGTGCATGGTAAATGTACACATCATCCATCATGATGTGTATGTGCACGTGTGAGTTAGCACAAGATAAGCATCGCTCAAAGAAATTTGATGCACGGTATATGAACATGTCATCTATCATGAAAGAATAATTATTGTGTATGACACGATGGGGATGCAAATTGAGGATACAAATATATGGCACATCAATATCATGTTCATACACGGAGAGCATATTGTGCACATAATTATGATGATCATGCAATGTATAGGATGAATCAAAACCCCCTAAAATGTATGAGGGAACTATGGGGGTCCCCTCATGAGAAATATTGAAAACATCATATGGAGAAAACGGACAACATCCAAAACAATGCGTATCCGAAGCTAGGT
The DNA here is from genome assembly GCF_003073215.2 of Triticum urartu. NCBI lineage: Eukaryota > Viridiplantae > Streptophyta > Magnoliopsida > Poales > Poaceae > Triticum > Triticum urartu. The sequence goes on from NC_053028.1 coordinate 352,349,547, forward strand.
GGTCATGGTATGGCATATGAGATAAATAATGCAAAGGGAGCATATCAATATCATCACAAGAAAAAAATGCCAATAACCATGGGCTTGTCATCTATTCCATATGTGCAAATGGGGTTCATTTTAATGGCATATGCATAGTCACTACGATGAGATTGCAAATATGACATATGATTGATCTCATGCATAGCATATGACAAGTCAAGCGGATTGTCAAACATGATGTGACCTAAAGAAATGTCACAAGAAATCCTATGTAACATGGCATCACAACTAATAGACTCCACATGAGAATCATCATACTCATCATAAATGGGCAAGAAATCATCACATGAGGAAGTCATACTAGCATGAAGCATGGTAATAGGTTGATCAACATCATGCAAGCAATCAATGTCAAGAATGTCCACTAGTGGGACTGGAGCATCACCTTCACCAATGTTACCTTGTTCATTCCACTCAAGTGGTGTAGGTCAGGTGGTAAAGACCAAATGGTGGTCATCATCATCAACTTGATGGAACCATGTGGGGGTGCATCATATTCCACCATGGCCATCGTCTTGTCCAGAGGAAGGACGTAGTCGTCGCGAATCGGCGCGTCATCATCTATGGGACCTAGAAAAAAATGAGAAGACACAATAGAGGCAGAGGTTAAGTCATTAGAAATCTAAGTGGCCTCACATTCCCTATCAACTACCTCACTCTCTCTATGTGGTGGTTCACTCACTCCCTCAAAATAGGTGCACCCAATCTCACGTATGGCGGAGTCACTCATCTCACTCAAGTGGTGGGGTTGTGGCTCTCCTTACATGGGAATTGGGGCAACACATCATATATGGGGCTAGTGGTGAAGTCACTCTCACTCTCAATATGGTGGCAAAAGCCACTCAAGTCATCATACATCGCCATGGTCGAGGTGAAATACTCAACCATCTCATCGTCATCACCATGGATGAAGGCTGAAGATGGCACATCATCACTCTCCTCCATGACCGAAGGGAAAATCCCATGCTCGACCATCTCATCACCGTCGCCATGGATGAAGGCCGAAGATGGCACAACATCACTCTCGCCTCCTAAGATGGAAGCATCATCCTTGCTTGTCACCATGTCGCTCGCCTCCAAAACTTGGTCCTTGAGAGTCTCCGTAGTCGTAGTCGTCGCTGCACCATCTTGAAAAAGAGTTGAGGTAGACTTGGCATCATCAATGCCACAAAGAGGGGTGGCAGTGAAGTCGAACTTGGGAGCATAGTCGTGGAGCTCGTCGGTCTTGGACATCGTCGTGGTACTAGCCTCATGCCCGTCGTCTTGCAGCTTGGTCTTCGAGAAGTGTGCTTGAGGTGGAGAAGCCTTGGCCTTCATGAGTTCTTGTTCCGCCTTGAGAGCACAAATGTAGTTGTCGTCGAGGGACTTGTAGTTCTCGAGGAAGATAGTCTTGGAGATGTCGTTGTTCAATCCCATCATGAAGTGGAACTTCATTGAAATGGGGTCATCCATGCCGGCTTGTCGCAAGGCATTCTTCATATCCTTGAAGTACGCGTCGATGGACTTGGATCCTTGGATCGTGTTCTCCAATTGGCGTAGAAGTTGTTCCATGTAGGTTGGAGGCATGAACTCTCGCCGCATAGCTCTCTTCGTCTTGGGCAACTCGTGTCGTAGCTCTCCGAAGGTGTGTGAAGCCACCATGCCAATGCATAGTCGTGGAAGTTTCTTGTGGCGCACTTCACTTGATCTTCGAGAGGGACTTGATGTAGCTTGAGGTAGTCATCCATTAGGCGCTCCCACTCGAGATACTCCTCGGGTTATTGAGTCCCATAGAAAGGAATCTTATGGTCGGTGTCGAGGTTGTAGTAGCTCATGGAAGTCACGGACTTGATCTTGGGGAGCTTCTCTTGAATGTAGTCTTGAGGTGCTTGTTGGCGAAGATGTCGTATGTCCGTAGGCGAAGATGCTTGAAGTCGCTTGGTGAAGATGCCAAGGGAGATGGTGAAGTCGTTGAGCGGTTGTTGGTGTTCAGCTCTTGACCTTCACGTTCTTGTCGGTGGTGGTGTCGATGCCGATGTGATCTTGCCGGAGATGGTAGCTTGGAAGCATGTGATCTCGAGTGTCTTCTCGAAGATGAGGAAGATCGCTTGTAGGACTTGAGGAGGGCTTTAATATCCTCCATTTGAGCATCCATCTTGGCATTCAAGTTGTTCGTGGCATCGAACTTGTCATTGTTGTTGTAGACCGAAGGTGGTGTGCTTTGCCTACCCATCACAAGACTCGAGCAAAGGTGAGTAGGAAATGAGATAAACAATACCAAGTTACCTTTTCCCAAAGTTGAGGATGTATCCTGTTTCACTCAATGTGAAATGAAATAATAGTGGAATTGGTACCAGACTTGTTCACTCACACCTATCAAGTAAAGCTTATGGAGTAGCTTGGTGAGGATAGTGGCACAAAAATTTGATGCAAAATGTTAGCAAGAGTCAATAATGTTGAAAGAGATTCACAAATTCGCAAGTGAAACAAGTAGACCAATAGCAATGGGTGGCACACGGAAACGCACACATGGATAGATAAATGGGGTCGTGCAACCAAGGAATGAGCACAAAATGTGTAATCCACGAAAAACGCTCGTGTTGCACAACTTAAGAGAGACGCTAGCACGATTGCTCAATAGGAGGATACGACACTTGTGCACAACCTATAAGATGCAAAATGTATCAAGTATTCTATCCCAAGTATTCTATGTATGTATGGTTCCCGGTGTTTCTCTCAAGATGATCCAAGATGATCGGATATGACAATCTTATGTGCAATGTGGTATGATGCTATGCTATTGCTTACAAGCTTCTTTGCTCTTTCTCTTTTGCTTAAAAGCTTATTCTCCTTTTTTTTGATATGGCCACAATGCGAAATGCACAAACCAAGATAGCGATTATGTATATACGGGAACAATCTTGTGACACAAGGGATGATACCAAGATGATATGGTATATATGCAATGGAAGGTACGGATCACTAATGTGCACAAGTAACATTGCCGGCAATACTCAATGGCTAGTCTCGATAGGCAAGTGACGCAAAATGGGCTAGGGGTTATCAATGCAATTTCAAGGGGAATATATGATATGTCTCCATCATATCTATAATTTTTGATTGTTCCATGCCAATATTATACAACTTTCATATACTTTTTGCAACTTTTTATACTATTTTTGGGACTAACATATTGACCCAGTGCCAAGTGCCAGTTCCTGTTTGTTGCATGTTTTTTTTCCGTAGAAAATCCATATCAAATGGAGTCCAAACGGGATAAAAACTTACAGAGTTTTTTTTGGAATATATGTGATTTTTGGGAAGAAGAATCAATGCGAGACGATGCCCGATGGAGCCACGAGGCAGGGGGTGCGCCCCTGACCCTCATGGCCACCCCGTAAGGCGGTTGGCTCCCTTCTTTCGCCGCAAGAAATCCAATATCTGGATACAAATCGTGTTAAAATTTCAGCACAATCGGAGTTACAGATCTCCGGGAATATAAGAAACGGTAAAAGGCCAGAATCTGGAACGTAGAAACAGAGAGAGACAGAGAGGCAGATCCAATCTCGGAGGGGCACTTGCCCCTCCGCCGCCATGGAAGCCATGGACTAGGGGTAAACCCTTCTCCCATCTATGGATAAGTTCAAGGAAGAATAAGAAGAAAGGGGACTATCGCCCCCTCTCTCTCGGTGGCGCCGGAACTCCGCCGGGGCCATCATCGCGACAACAATCTACACCAACACCTTCGTCATCTTCACCAACGTCTTCATCACCTTCCCCTATCTATCTACAGCGTTCCACTCTCCTACAACCCGCTGTACCCTCAACTTGAACATGGTGCTTTATGCTTCATATTATTATCCAATGATGTGTTGCCATCCTATGATGTCTGAGTAGATTTTCGTTGTCCTATCGGTAATTGGTGAATTGCTATGATTGGTTTAGTTTTCTTGTGGTTATGTTGTTGTCCTTTGGTGCCCATCATATGAGCGCGCACGTGGATCACACCATAGGGTTAGTTGTATGTTGATAGGACTATGTATTGGATGGCAAGAGTGACAGAAGCTTCAACCTAGCATAGCAATTGATGCATACGGGGTTGAAGGGAGACCAATATATCTTAATGCTATGGTTGGGTTTTACCTTAATGAACGTTAGTAGTTGCGGATGCTTGCTAATAGTCCCAATCATAAGTGCATAGAATTCCAAGTCAGGGATGACATGCTAGGAGTGGCCTCTCCCACATAAAACTTGCTATCGGTCTAGTAAAGTAGTCAATTTCTTAGGGACAATTTTGCAACTCCTACCACCACTTTTCCGCACTCGCTATACTAACTTTATTGCTTCTTTACCTAAAACATACCCTAGTTTTTATTTACATTCTCTTTATATTCTTGCAAACCTATCCCGTTACACCTACAAAGTACTTCTAGTTTCATACTTGTTCTAGGTAAAGCGAACGTTAAGCGTGCGTAGAGTTGTATTGGTGGTCGATAGAACTTGAGGGAATATTTGTTCTACCTTTATCTCCTTGTTGGGTTCGACACTCTTACTTATCGAAAGAGGCTACAATTGATCCCCTATACTTGTGGGTTATCAAGAACTTTTTCTAGCGCCGTTGCCGGGGAGTTATAGCGTGGGGTGAATATTCTCGTGTGTGCTTGTTTGCTTTATCACTAAGTAGTTTTTATTTTGTGCTCTTGTTTTCTATCTTTAGTTATGGGTAGGAAACGAAAAATACCAAAAAAATAGTGGTACCTACCAAACCAATGGTTGAAGAACCACTCAAAATCTATCACACTACTGAAGCTTTTTACATGGATCATCTTCGATCCCTATGTGCTCGGGCTGAAACCCCAACTAGCTTAGTTGAGGGCAAATCTTTAGAGGAGCATGCTTGTTATGTGCGACACCGCGTATCTGAAAAAGGGAAACTTTTACTGGATCAAATTCTTCGTTTGCAGTTCTATGCTTGGAATTTATGTGAAATATATGATTGTACTTGTTATTCTAAAGACCCTAAGAAACACCTTCCCTACCAATGTGAGTTTAGTGATAATGGAATCGTATCTTCGTATACTAAGGGTGTTTATAATTACTATGATGTTCGACAAATTGAAGAATTTGTTGCTTTTAGGGGTACTTGTGAAATTGCTTCTTTTATTGAAGAGTGTGATACTACTCTCTACAAATCTGAAAATTTGGCCATACTTAAATATTTCTATGATAATTATGCTTCTAATCCTTATATTAAACCATATATTAAGGACTCCTCCGCTGTCCAAGAAGAGACTAATATTTTGCAGGAGTCTATGGAAGAAGAAATTAATGGCATTGTGAGCTCATTGGATGAAAAATATGAGGAGGAGAGCGAAGAACAAAAGGAGGAAGAGAGCATTTACCAAAGGATGAATGCTATGATAATTGTTATGATCCCGTTGATTCTTTTAAAATATCCCTTTTTGATGATGCTTGCTATGCTTGTGGCCAAGATGCCAATATGAATTATGCTTATGGAGATGAACTTGCTATAGTTCCTTATATACATGAAATTGTTGCTATTGCACCCACGCCTGATAGTCCTATTATCTTTTGGAATTCTCCCGACTACACTATATCGGAGAAGTTTGCCCTTATTAAGGATTATATTGATTTGTTGCATTTTACTACTACACATGATGATTTTGATAGATATAATATGCATGTGCTTGCTGCTCCTACTTGCAATTATTATGAGAGAGGAACTACATCTCCGCCTCTCCATGTTTCCAATATGGTAAAATTGCAAGAAACTGTTTATACTATGCATTGGCCTTTACTATGTGTGCATGAATTGTTCTTTTATGACATGCCAATGCATAGGAAGAGAGTTAGACTTTGTTGTTGCATGATATATGTTACTTTGTGCTCACTACTAAATCACAAATCACTGTTAATTAAAATTGGCTTTGATATACCTTGGAATCCGGGTGGATCCATTACTTGAGCACTATATGCCTAGCTTAATGGCTTTAAAGAAAGCATTGTCTGGGAGACAACCTGGAAGTTTTAGAGAGTCGTTTATTTCTGTTGTGTGCTTTTATAAAGTTTCAAAACAAAAAAAAATAAAGAGGGGAAACTAAAACTTTTTCAAAAAGAAAAGCGAAAGTGAGAAAGACGAGCATTGTTAAAGTGGGAGCTAGCCTTGAACTTTGTGACCCTTGATTACAGAAAATTTTCAACAAAAATAATTATCCCCTTGTACAAATCCATTGTATCATAAAAATAATGTGCCAGGATTTGCCTTTAGGATGTTTACATTGCGTGTTGGTTTGTGCGGTGCAAAATAGAAACTTTGGCTGTAGTGCGCGACTTTACATTTTTTACTGGAACATCAAACGGTTCTTAAACTTTTTGCACTGTCTTTCTATATAAATTTTTTATTTTTCTAATTTTTTAAAGAATTTTTGGAGTACCAGAAGTATGGTGAATGTTCAGATTACTACAGACTGTCCTGTTTAAGACAGATTATGTTTTTAATGCATTGTTTGCTTATTTTGATGAAACTATCAATTTTATCAGTGGATTAAGCCATGGAAAAGTTATATTACAGTAGCTACAATGCAAAAACAAAATATGAATTGGTTTGCAATAGTACTTAGAGTAGTGATTTGCTTTATTATACTAACGGATCTTACCGAGCTTTCTGTTGAGTTTTGTGTGGATGAAGTGATCAAAGATCGAGGAGGTCTCGATATGAGGAGAAGGAGGAGAGGCAAGAGCTCAATCTTTGGGATTCCCAAGGCACCCCAAGTAAATATTCAAGGAGACTCAAGCGTCTAAGCTTGGGGATGCCCCGGAAGGCATCCCATCTTTCTTCAACAAGTATCAATATGTTTTCGGTTTCGTTTCGTTCATGTGATATGTGCAAATCTTGGAGCGTCTTTTGCATTTAGTTTTCACTTTTATTTCATGCACCATGCTGGTATGAGATAGTACATGGTTGATTTATAGAATGCTATTTGCACTTCACTTATATCTTTTGAGTATGGCTTTATAGAATGCTTCATGTGCTTCGCTTATATCATTTGAAGTTTGGATTGCCTATTTCCCTACACATAGAAATCCGCCATTTGTAGAATGCTCTTTTGCTTCACTTATATTTGTTAGAGAATGGGCATATATTTTGTAGAAAGAAGTAAACTCTCTTTCTTCACATATATCTATTTAGAGAGATGACAGGAATTGGTCATTCACATGGTTAGTCATTAAATCCTACATAAAACTTGTAGATCACTGAATATGATATGTTTGATTCCTTGCAATAGTTTTGTGATATAAAGATGGTGATATTAGAGTCATGCTAGTGGGTAGTTGTGGATTGTAGAAATACTTGTGTTGAAGTTTGTGATTACCGCAGCATGCACGTATGGTGAACCGTTATGTAACGAAGTTGGAGCATGAGGTATTTATTGATTGTCTTCCTTATGAGTGGCGGTCTGGGACGAGCGATGGTCTTTTCTTACCAATCTATCCCCCTAGGAGCATGCGCGTAGTACTTTGTTTCGATGACTAATAGACTTTTGCAATAAGTATATGAGTTCTTTATGACTAATGTTGAGTCCATCGATTATACGCACTCTCACCCTTCCATCATTGCTAGCCTCTCGGTACCGTGCATTGCCCTTTCTCACCTCGAGAGTTGGTGCAAACTTCTCCGGTGCATCCAAACCCTATGATACGATACGCTCTATCACACATAAGCCTTCTTATATCTTCCTCAAAAAAGCCACCATACCTATCTATTATGGCATTTCCATGGCCATTCCGAGATATATTGCCATGCAACTTCCATCATCATCATATACATGACTTGAGCATTCATTGTCATATTGCTTTGCATGATAGTAAGATAGCTAGCATGATGTTTTCATGGCTCATCCATTTTTTGATATCTTTTCTATGCTACATCATTGCACATCCTAGTACACTGCCAGGGGCATTCATATAGAGTCATATTTTGTTCTAGATATTGAGTTGTAAGTAAATAAAAGTGTGATGATCATCATTATTAGAGCATTGTCCCATGTGAGGAAAGGATGATGGAAGCTATCATTCCCTCACAAGTTGGGATGAGTCTCCAGACTTTATAAAAAATAAAAGAGGCCAAAGAAGCCCACAAAAAAATAAAAGAGGCCAAAGAAGCCCACCTGAAAGCACAAGTGCTCCCTGGGTGGTTTTGGTAATTAATGTCAACATATCTCTTGTTGGAATAATGTTTTCATCTAGTATATTTCAGACAAGTTCAACAGATGGAGTGGCGTGGACAAGAGGGTATGGAACCCTTTCAAGATGCTAAGGACAAAGGATTGGCTCAAGCTCAAAAGCTCAAGACTCTACATTTTACTTTTAGTGATCCAAGATCACATTGAGTCCATAGGAAAGCCAATACTATTAAAAGGGGATGAGGTGTTTCTTACTGGCTTGCTTGCTCAAAATGCTTAGTGATATGCTCCAAAACCCTCAACCACTTTCCCATATCCACATATGTCCCAAACCAAAAAGTCAAACTCGGCCCCACCGAAACTTTCCATTCAGCACCACCGAGTTCTCTTGACATAGCTACTGCCACAAACCCTAATCAATTCGGTCTCACCGATGAGATCTCGGTCTCACCGAGACGGGCTTGCAAACTCTTTGTCGCCTATTGCAATGATTTTGGCCTCACCGAGATATGCAATCGGTCCCATCGAGTTTGCTTGACCAACTCTCTGTTTCGCTTATTACCAAAATCGGTCCCACTGAGTTTGTCTAATCGGTCGAACCGAGATGAGGTTTTACCCTAACCCTAGCACATCGGTCCCACCGAGTTGATCATGTCGATCCCACCGAAATACCTAACGGTCACATTATGAACCAAATCGGTCCGACCGAGTTTTCTGATTCAGTCCCACCGAGTTTGGTGATTTGTGTGTAACAGTTTATTTTGTGTGGAGGCTATAAATACCCCTCCACCCACTCTTCATTCGTGAGGAGAGCCATCAGAACATGCCTACACTTCCATCTTACATTTTCTGAGAGAGAGCCACCTACTCATGTGTTGAGGTCAAGATATTCCATTCCAACCATATGAATCTTGATCTCTAGCCTTCTCCAAGTTGCTTTCCACTCAAATCATCTCTCCACTAAATCCAAATCTGTGAGAGAGAGTTGAGTGTTGGGGAGACTATCATTTGAAGCACAAGAGCAAGGAGTTCATCATCAACACACCATCTATTACCTTTTGGAGAGTGGTGTCTCCTAGATTGGTTAGGTGTCACTTGGGAGCCTCCGTCAAGATTGTGGAGTTGAACCAAGAAGTTTGTACGGGCAGGGAGATCGCCTACTTCGTGAAGATATACCCTAGTGAGGCAAGTCCTTCGTGGGCGATGGCCATGGTGGGATAGACAAGGTTGCTTCTTCGTGGACCCTTTGTGGGTTGAGCCCTCCGTGGACTCGCGCAACCGTTACCCTTCGTGGGTTGGAGTCTCCATCAATGTGGATGTATGATGGAACCACCTATCAAAACCATGCCAAAAATCTGCAATTGCGTTTGCACACTCCAATCCCATCCCTTTACATTCTTGCAAATTGCATGCTTTACTTTCCGCTGCTCATATACTCTTGTCATGCTTGCTTGATATGTATTATGAATGTTTAAACTTGTGCTAAAACTCTACCTTAACTTGAAGAAAATAAAAACTGCAACCTTTTCTTGTTAAGAGTCTATTCACCCCCCTCTAGACACCTCTTCTCGAACCTTTCAATTGGTATCAGAGCATTGGTCTCCATTGCTTTGGTTTAAACACCTTTTGGAGGAAGATGGGTGAGTCTATGTTGGGGAGTCTTAGACGTAGAGTGCCTATACTTGATGGAGAGTACTTTCATGAGTGAAAAATGAGATGCTTTAGAATTTCGATGAATATCACTTGAACAAGTACATTACTAGTACTTGCTTTCCCCTAGTGATCCTTTGCATCCTACCCTTGATGAGACTATTGACATGATCCGCAACCTTAGAGTTGTTAATCTTATTACTAGAGGTTTGCCTAGAAATTTGCTTGGTTGCTTGCCTACTCTTGACTGTGCCTACACCATATGGAGAATTCTTGAGGAACGTTTTCCAAACTATTCCTTGTAAAACTTAGATGAAATCCTTCATAAGTCTATTGTTGTAGTGACCCGACCTCAAACGGTCAAGTCTTTGTGCTTCAGTGTCATCCTTGGATCGGTAATGCTCACACACACAATACTCGAAGGATTTATAACAGAGTAGCAATCACACACTTATTACATCGAATGTCTCAAAAGAGAACTTATTACAATGAATATGGCTTAAGGCCATCTAATACGATAACAGTGGAAGGCTTGGAAGATAAAGTGAGTCCATCAACTCCAACGGCATAGCTGAGCTGCACGGCAACGACCTAACGAACCTTACTCCTCGTCTGAAAAGTCTGCAACATAATACGTTGTAGCCCGAAAACGGGTCAGCACATGGAATATGCTGGCAATGTAACACAGTAGAGCAAGAATAGAATAATGCTATCACTACATGCATATTTGGCTGGTGGAAATGCTCTATGGTTATAGTTTTGCGAAAAGCCAATTTTTTCCTACAACAAAGGAATAGATTTTATTTAGCTATCATGGTAGTTGAAACATCATTGAGAAGGTTCCTCCAACTCAATCCCAATTAAAAGTAATTATCAACCCAACAATATTAAATTAGAGTGATGAGATACATATGATAATCCAAGTACTAGATACTCAAGATGTCCATAACTGGGGACACGGCTAACCATGATTAGTTTGCACACTCTACAGAGGTTTGCACACTTTTCCCCACAAGACTCGATCTCCTCCGTTGAATTTCTCACACTACATGGTGTTTGAGAAGCGGATGACCAAGACACAGCCTTTCAGAAGCATTAACTCCAACCCCGAGTAGACAGTACCAACCTACATCCCTCTACATCTGCTAGCCTACCATTGGAAGAGGTCATGCGGCTTAATCAACTATGCTAGAGCCCATAATAGCTTGTAGCTGCACATGAAAGTTTCTAGCATGAAATATCTCAGCTCCCTTTGAGCCTGGGTGGCGGACCTTACGATTATCACACGGGTACTCCGGGATATCCCAGGACAACACTGGATTCTCCAGGTGCCCGACAAGCAATCCACCCAGATGTGTATTGAAGTTGCCACCTTATGTTGAACCATTAATTTAACAATCTCACATCTCTCATGGATTCACTCATGCAAACCACGTCTACAAGCATAGCATGGGAATATAAGCAATACGTCGAAGTAACTCCTAAGGGTTTGATAATAACAGGGCAATAGGGTCTACCTCATCAACTACTTCCCAAACCCACATGTTATCAAGTCCTAACCATGCAATGTTTGAGGGTTGAAACTAATGCATAAAAACTGGGTGATAAAGGGATATGATCAAAGTGTTACTTGCCTTGCTGATGATCCGCAAAACCTAGAGACCCGTAGTAGCACGCTTCGCACTCCGGGTGTTCTATCGCAAATAAACAATAGCATACATAAGCAAACAAGCGAAGAAGCATGGGTAAACACGAATAAGAAGATCTAACTAGAAAGTTCAACTTAAGAACTCCGGTTTGCAAAAAGAATCAAATCAAACGAAGCAACGAAACTGAAACTGCGAAAGAAACAAGATCCGATTACTAATCTGGACTAAAGTCAAATTTTACAGTACCAAAATCTTGTTCAAGTGGGTTAAACGGAAAGAGGGCTTCGAGACGAAGATCTGGGCGCTTGAATCGCCTGATTCCGATAAACGAGCAAAAAGATAAACTAAAACGAAAATCGAATCAGAAATCGCGATTGAAAATAACCGTGAAAAAATCCGAGAAAAGAAAAATTGACGAACAGGCTAACGAACGAACGTTCGTTGTCTGTGGCTAACAGGCGAAAACCGTTCGTTAAAACAAACATATGGACGAACGTCCGTTAAAAAACTAAACTGAGAAAACCAGCGAACCGATCTAAAAAACCGAAACTAGGGTTTTAAAAAAACAACGGTTTTTACCTAAACCAAAAAACCGGACGGCGAGATCGCGAACTCTGGCAC